>NC_048566.1:6865000-6892500 GCF_013265735.2 Oncorhynchus mykiss | reverse complement strand
GCAAATATATGTAGATGCCTTCCCCTTTGACTACATCCTCCCTCTGCTGATCGATCTCACTCAAGCCATGGGTTGCTGAGACCTCGCATGCATCAACCAATGGCTGCGTGCACGTCATCGACTGACAGATTGCTATAACATATGATTTGGTTAGTCGATAGGTAAAATATCTATCCAGGCGTCTAAACAATGGAACCATGAACGTTCTCAACCTTCAGTCTCTTGTCCTTAGATCAACTCATGAACTTAATGTCTCTTTTTAAATGGTTTGTTTTTTGTTGTTGCTTTACATCACTATGAGATGTCTTTATGTAAAAAGGGTTGAGATTAATTACATTTCATTTCACGCCGTAAAGTGTAAATCCAATTCTTCAGCTTTTCCAACCCTGTTTATTAATTCTAACGGTCCGGACGTGTCACATGTCTTGGACGTCCTCTAGTGACAAAGAGCGGCACACGCACCACCATCACCCACATAGATGGATATTGCAATGCGTAAACCATACTTGAACAGTTACCTGTCGATTCCCTGAGAGTATCGCTGGTTAGAGCGGAGGTTTGCAGTTTGGACTTAAGATCAAAGTTTTCCTTCATTAGGCCAAGCATTATTTTCAGGTCGTCATTCTCGTACCGCAGTTTCTCATTCTCCAAGCGCAATGACGCACCGCCCCCCTCTGTATCCATATCCACCCAGAAACACTTCTCCGACTCCAAGCGCCTACTTCAGGCGTTCAGACAATTGAGACACGTTTGTGGACCCTTTCCGCCTGTCTTATAAATCAAATCCTCAAATGAAATAGGTTATAAATAGCATCATAATAGGGTGTCAGAACGTTCGATTTAACTTGACACCGGTGTCATAATTACACATCGAACATAATTATAGAATCTCCTTTATGATGTCTAAACAGATAGGCTATACGTCATTCTATCCTACCATGCCTTTCTAAGGTCTTCGAAAGCCAAGTCAACAAACAGATTACCGAACATTTCGAATCTCACCATACCTTCTCTGCTATGCAATCTGGTTTCAGAGCTGGTCATGGGTGCACCTCAGCCACGCTCAAGGTCCTAAATAATATCTTAACCGCCATCGATAAGAAACATTACTGTGCAGCCGTATTCATTGATCTGGCCAAGGCTTTCGACTCTGTCAATCACCACATCCTCATCGGCAGACTCGACAGCCTTGGTTTCTCAAATGATTGCCTTGCCTGGTTCACCAACTACTTCTCTGATAGAGTTCAGTGTGTCAAATCGGAGGGTCTGCTGTCCGGACCTCTGGCAGTCTCTATGGGGGTGCCACAGGATTCAATTCTTGGACCGACTCTCTTCTCTGTATACATCAATGAGGTCGCTCTTGCTGCTGGTGAGTCTCTGATCCACCTCTACGCAGACGACACCATTCTGTATACTTCTGGCCCTTCTTTGGACACTGTGTTAACAACCCTCCAGGCAAGCTTCAATGCCATACAACTCTCCTTCCGTGGCCTCCAATTGCTCTTAAATACAAGTAAAACTAAATGCATGTAAAACTGACCATCCTACCAATCTTCGACTTTGGCGATGTCATTTACAAAATAGCCTCCAATACCCTACTCAACAAATTGGATGCAGTCTATCACAGTGCAATCCGTTTTGTCACCAAAGCCCCATATACTACCCACCATTGCGACCTGTACACTCTCGTTGGCTGGCCCTCGCTTCATACTCGTCACCAAACCCACTGGCTCCATGTCATCTACAAGACCCTGCTAGGTAAAGTCCCCACTTATCTCAGCTCGCTGGTCACCATTGCATCTCCCACCTGCAGCACACGCTCCAGCAGGTATATCTCTCTAGTCACCCCCAAAACCAATTATTTCTTTGGCCGCCTCTCCTTCCAGTTCTCTGCTGCCAATGACTGGAACGAACTACAAAAATCTCTGAAACTGGAAACACTTATCTCCCTCACTAGCTTTAAGCACCAACTGTCAGAGCAGCTCACAGATTACTGCACCTGTACATAGTCCACCTATAATTTAGCCCAAACAACTACCTCTTTCCCTACTGTATTTAATTTATTTATTTATTTTGCTCCTTTGCACCCCATTATTTTTATTTCTACTTTTCACATTCTCCCATTGCAAATCTACCATTCCAGTGTTTTACTTGCTATATTGTATTTACTTTGCCACCATGGCCTTTTTGCCTTTACCTCCCTTATCTCACCTCATTTGCTCACATCGTATATAGACTTGTTTCTACTGTATTATTGACTGTATGTTTGTTTTACTCCCTGTGTAACTCTGTGTCGTTGTATCTGTCAAACTGCTTTGCTTTATCTTGGCCAGGTCGCAGTTGCAAATGAGAACTTGTTCTCAACTAGCCTACCTGGTTAAATAAAGGTGTTCTCAACTAGCCTACCTGGTTAAATAAAGGTGTTCTCAACTAGACTACCTGGTTAAATAAAGGTGTTCTCAACTAGCCTACCTGGTTAAATAAAGGTGTTCTCAACTAGCCTACCTGGTTAAATAAAGGTGAAATAAATAAAATACAAATAAATTATTGACGCTCAACATTTGCGTTGCATCAGGGGAAATCATTTCTCACACCATTTCTCTCCAGACTGAAAACCTGAAAACTAGGCACAAATGTCTGGAAAAATATAATTAACAAACTGACATTCATGCTTTTGGCTTAGAAATTTTTTTATCATATTACAAAGTGCATAATCATGATTCATACACTATTAGAAACAATTTAACAGCATCCAGTAACCATCAGCACTGATAAAACAAGAAAAAAGAAGAGATCACAATTCAGTTTTAATTGAATAAATATCAACAAATACAGCTGCAAAGACTCACAAACATCAGAAATATCACAAAACAAATTGAATTCAAATATGATTCATTATTCACACTACACAATTTAAACCAGTCTGGATTGTGGTAAAAATGAGCACAATGAACATGAGGGAGTACTATCAAGCAGGGTTACTTGCTATGACTGTGATGTGTGGTTGTTTAGTTACCCAAGTTGAATGAACGGACTAAGTCAAATCAAATGTTTTGTAACAGTAATATAACAGGTGTAGACTTATTTACGAGTCTTTTCCCAACAATGCAGAGTTAAAAAGTACGAAAATTAGCAAAGAAAAATAGTAAGACAATAGAAAAATACATTTCTCTGGATAAGAGCATCTGCTAGATCAGGGTTACCCAAACATGGTACGTAATGACTGACAAGAGGAACTGATGATGCACCACCCAATTTACAAATGTCACCTTGTGCATTCTACTATTACAACTTTCAAGAGTAAGTTCAACGCCGGACTGAGTTCGCTAGGGGGGGGCACAGTTTGGGAACCACTGCTCTAAAAGCACAGAGGGAACCACGTTTAGAACGACAGGCGACAGCAGTGTTCACCTGAGACATAGGCACGTAAAACAACGTGTAGCAGGTGTTGTACTAGATATGGGAACAGATTGGTAACTCCTGTAAAAAGACTCCTTCATCCTTCAATGGTTCCTTTAGAGGAATATCTCAGTTCCGTGCTCTTCCAACGATAGACAGGATGTAGAGGAAGATGTTGATGATGTCAGTGTACAGGGAGAGAGCAGCAAAAACATAGTCCTCTGGACTCAGGGCATTCTCCTTGTTGCCAAGCAGCAGCTGAGTGTCCACAGCCAAGAACTGGAATCAATCACATTCAAAACAATGATCATTCTATTATCACAATTACAATTAGCATTCTACTCATTCTATTATCACAATTAGAATTAGCATTCTACTCATTCTATTTAGCAAGACATGTGCAGTGAGATAAGGTCTTGATTTGGTCTGACAACACATGCAAAATGATGACTAAGTCTGTGTACAAAATGGCCCCCTGTTCCCTATATGTTGCATTATTTTGGCCAGGGCCCATCAATCAAAGCACTTGCATGAATACTTAAATCGTTGCCCTACTACCACCGCTAGTATAGTTTCTACAGGAAGAGACACCACCTATGATAATCAAGATCATTACCAAAGAAAGAGATTTTAGTATGCATCCCTAATAGCACCCTTCCCTAAATAGTGCACTACGATGGTCAAAAGTAGTGCACTATAAAGAAAATAGGGTGGCATTTGTGACAAGAACTTACACATGTGAAGAGTAGAGCGCCCAGCGAGGCATAGACCAGTTCCAGGATCTTGTTGCGGATGAAGATGCAGAGGAAGCCGAAGAGGAACAGGACAATCAGACAGACCAACAGCACACCGTGACAGGAAGTGAAGTCATACTTGGTCTGTATGGGGTCGGAGGTTGGGTCAGGAAGAATGGCAAAGGGACATATTAGTGATTAGCCAATGAGGTGAATCTCATTTACTGTCAAACAATAATAAAATCACTAGCCTCACTAAACAGGGACAGTACCATCACTAGCCTCACTAAACAGGGACAGTACCATCACTAGCCTCACTAAACAGGGACAGTACCATCACTAGCCTCACTAAACAGGGACAGTACCATCACTAGCCTCACTAAACAGGGACAGTACCATCACTAGCCTCACTAAACAGGGCAGGGTCAATACCATCACTAGCCTCACTAAACAGGGACAGTACCATCACTAGCCTCACTAAACAGGGACAGTACCATCACTAGCCTCACTAAACAGGGCAGGGTCAATACCATCACTAGCCTCACTAAACAGGGACAGTACCATCACTAGCCTCACTAAACAGGGCAGGGTCAATACCATCCCTAGCCTCACTGAACAGGGCAGGGACAGTACCATCACTAGCCTCACTAAACAGGGCAGGGACAGTACCATCACTAGCCTCACTAAACAGGGCAGGGTCAATACCATCACTAGCCTCACTGAACGGGGCAGGGTCAGTACCATCCCTAGCCTCACCGAACAGGGCAGGGACAGTACCATCACTAGCCTCACTAAACAGGGCAGGGACAGTACCATCACTAGCCTCACTAAACAGGGCAGGGTCAATACCATCACTAGCCTCACTGAACGGGGCAGGGACAGTACCATCACTAGCCTCACTAAACAGGGTCAGTACCATCACTAGCCTCACTAAACAGGGACAGTACCATCACTAGCCTCACTAAACAGGGACAGTACCATCACTTGCCTCACTAAACAGGGTCAGTACCATCACTAGCCTCACTAAACAGGGCAGGGACAGTACCATCACTAGCCTCACTGAACGGGGCAGGGTCAGTACCATCACTGAACAGGGTAGGGTCAGTACCATCACTAGCCTCACTGAACAGGGCCAGAATCTATGATGGCAGGGTCAGGGTCAATTCCAGTTCAATTCCTGTTACATTTGATTCCATAGAAATGCTGTTGAAAGGTACACTCAGCGATATGACGTAGGTGCACAAAGTAAACAGTATAATTCATACATTTCCCCAACTAAGAGCGTCGAAGAGTGAGGCTCAACTCCCCCTCTGTTTTGGTCCCGTACCTACCACGCTCTAACAGTGTGAAGTGAACCCATACCCATACACAGATACTGTGGGAGCGAAGTCTTGCATCTCGCTCATGGCAATGTCATTTTTCTTAGTCTACCATTAATTCTGCCACTGACTGGAATACACCCCCAACCCTGATAACCCTATGACATGTTGAACTGAGAGAAGAGATAGAGAGAGAGAGAGAGAGTGAGAGAGAGAGTGCGAGAGAGAGAGGGAGAGAGAGAGAGGGAGAGAGAGAGAGGGAGAGAGAGAGAGGGAGAGAGAGAGAGAGAGAGAGAGAGAGGGGGGGGGGAGAGAGAGCGAGAGAGAGAGAGAGAGAGCGAGAGGGAGGGAGAGAGAGATAGAGGGGGGGGGGGAAGAGATAGAGGGAGAGAGAGAGAGAGAGGGGGAGGGAGAGAGAGATAGAGGGAGAGAGAGAGAGAGAGAGAGAGAGAGAGAGAGAGAGAGAGAGAGAGAGAGATAGAGGGAGAGAGAGAGAGGGAGAGAGAGAGAGGGAGAGAGAGAGATAGAGGGAGAGAGAGAGAGAGAGAGGGGGAGGGAGAGAGAGATAGAGGGAGAGAGAGAGAGAGAGAGAGATAGAGAGAGAGAGGGGGGTAGGGAGGGAGAGAGAGAGGGGGAGGGAGAGAGATAGAGGGAGAGAGAGAGAGAGAGAGAGAGAGAGAGAGAGAGAGAGAGAGAGAGAGAGAGAGAGAGAGAGAGAGAGAGAGAGAGAGAGAGAGAGAGAGGGAGGGAGGGAGGGAGAGAGAGAGAGATAGAGGGAGAGGGGGGGGGAGGGAGGGAGAGAGAGATAGACGGAGAGAGACAGAGAGAGAAAGATGGATACAGACCTGGAGAGAGAAGATAACCACGGTGAAGCAGACAACAGCAGTGATGCCCACGGCCATGATGACTGAGTCAGTGTCGTAGAAACTAGCTATCATCCCCACCATGTAGGACATAGCCAGGGTCAGGATGGACTGGAAACACCAGAGGCAAGGAGAGTCATACAACCTCTTTTACAACTTCAACAATACTTATGCAACTTTCTATGTAGAAGTGCACATATCAACGCACACTTATAGTGAATAAGACATCATTTTTCTTCTTCAATTAGATAAATGTACAGAACCGGCCAATAAAGTATAGCTACGCATACTATTCATCATTAAGCATGCTTTTAGTCCAGGTAAAGGCTTAATCTGAGTTTAGAAAACAGGCCCATAAAGTATATCATTATAGAATGGTAATAAGGGCCATTGAAATGAGACAGGTCTTATTAACTTACGAGTGCAATCAGGTTCCATGGATGTTTGCGGCGAAACTCTCCACAGCAGCTGATGGTGATGAGAGAGACGAAGAAGATGCCATAGGACACCCAGTAGGTCCACGTGTTGGCCCTGACGAACACTTTGATTTCCTCCACAAAGGTGAAGACAGCCACGAAGGAGAATGTTACCATCAGCTGGACGGTCAACACCATGAAGACCTGTAGGTGGACAAGGAGACAGAGACTATTAGATACAGGATATATTCACTACTAGAATTCCAACTACGTGGACTCTGGGGATTGTTCTTTAAAAAACGGTTTGAAGACATTTTGTCTGATTATTATGATGGCTATACAGATGCATGTACAAACATTATATATGATTATTATGATGGCTATACAGATGCATGTACAACCATTATATCTGATTATTATGATGGCTATACAGATGCATGTACAACCATTATATCTGATTATTATGATGGCTATACAGATGCATGTACAACCATTATATCTGATTATTATGATGGCTATACAGATGCATGTACAACCATTATATCTGATTATTATGATGGCTATACAGATGCATGTACAACCATTATATCTGATTATTATGATGGCTATACAGATGCATGTACAACCATTATATCTGATTATTATGATGGCTATACAGATGCATGTACAACCATTATATCTGATTATTATGATGGCTATACAGATGCATGTACAACCATTTTGTCTGATTATTATGATGGCTATACAGATGCATGTACAACCATTATATCTGATTATTATGATGGCTATACAGATGCATGTACAACCATTTTATCTTAAGTTAATATTTTATCTTTAGTTCAAGTTTGCTTGAGGTCCTGATTTGGAGCCTCTTGCCGTCCAGGTTGTCCCTTACTTTCCGGATGAAGGCTCGTCTTATGGTCTTGTCGTCCAGTCCAGAGCCAAGAGAGAAGGAACTATTGTCACTAAAGGCTGGGGGTTGATCATCGCTGTGGTAACCAGTGTTTGGGTCTGGGAGAAAAGACAGACTCAATGCAATGCACATCAGACTACAAACACTTCCAATGACCCTTTCTATCTATCAATGAATGATAACATACATCAGACTACAAACACTTCCAATGCCCCTTTCTATCTATTAATGAATGATAACACACATCAGACCACAAACACTTCTAATGCCCCTTTCTATCTATCAATGAATGATAACATACATCAGACCACAAACACTTCTAATGCCCCTTTCTATCTATCAATGAATGATAACATACATCAGACCACAAACACTTCTAATGCCCCTTTCTATCTATTAATGAATGATAACACACATCAGACTACAAACACTTCCAATGCCCCTTTCTATCTATCAATGAATGATAACACACATCAGACCACAAACACTTCTAATGCCCCTTTCTATCTATCAATGAATGATAACACACATCAGACCACAAACACTTCTAATGCCCCTTTCTATCTATCAATGAATGATAACACACATCAGACTACAAACACTTCCAATGCCCCTTTCTATCTATCAATGAATGATAACATACATCAGACCACAAACACTTCTAATGCCCCTTTCTATCTATCAATGAATGATAACACACATCAGACCACAAACACTTCCAATGTCCCTTTCTATCTATCAATGAATGATAACATACATCAGACCACAAACACTTCCAATGCCCCTTTCTATCTATTAATGAATCGTTTTTGCTTCGTACTAAAAGTGCTCCATCTTGAAAACGTCACTGCTGTCATGCATCATTTTGTGGACTAATGAACAAAATACTAAAAGATAGTTTGAGTGAACTATCCCTTTAACACTTGAAGTACTCACCATGATTTGGGTTGTCAAAGCCCTGACCGTAGGCCCCAGGCATGGGAGCGTAAGGTGCAGTGCCATATCCTGGGTTCCCCTGACCCTGGGAGTACATGGGCTGACCAAATGCCCCAGGCGTGGGGAAGGGCATCCCCCCTGGAGAAGTTCCTGGCCCCCCAAATGGGTTCGACATTCCCTGCGTGTTGGGTAAGGTCATCCCATATCCTGGGTTCCCCTGACCCTGGGAGTACATGGGCTGACCAAATGCCCCAGGCGTGGGGAAGGGCATCCCCCCTGGAGCAGGCCCTGGCCCCCCAAATGGGTTCGACATTCCCTGCGTGTTGGGTAAGGTCATCCCATATCCTGGTGGGCTTGGCTGCCCAAAGCCTACATTTGGGGGCTGGATGCCCCCCTCCAATGAAGAATAGATATTCCTGTCAGGTTGGGACATCACTAGGTCTGTTCCTCTCACTGGGACAGGGGTTCAAGAAGTGTTGATCTGGTCTGGACTGTAGAAACAGGGCACTAGAGACAGAGACACACGATGACGAATGACAAAGGTTACTTTTGACATTTTAGTCATTTAGCAGAAGCTCTTATCCAGAGCAATTTACAGGAGCAATTAGGGTTAAGTGCCTTGCTCAAGGGCACATCGATTTTTCACCTAGTCAGGTGGGTGGTTAGGATCCTAGTAGGTATCGCAGTAGGTTAGGATGGTAAAGGTTTTAAGAGTACATCATCTAATCTAAAAAGGGGTTTTAAAAGGAGACCAAAGTCCATCCTGGTATCCCTAGGGGATACCTGCCCCAGTATCTGTGCATTAGAGATGTCGACAATGAGTATGATGGTTCTCCTCTCTAACGCCCAGGAAGCTCATATTCAAACTCCCATTAGACAGCTCTGCAAGCATTATGTCAAGATATGTTCCTTACTCACCAAATATCATAATGTACTCCCGTTATGGCCGGTCTGTACTTCAAAAAAGGTAGAAATAAAAATTTACAAGCAAAGGAAAATAAATGCATATTCGGCACTCACACCGCCACAAACAGAAAGTACACAACATCTCAATACATTGGAGGTGCTG
Source organism: Oncorhynchus mykiss (assembly GCF_013265735.2). NCBI lineage: Eukaryota > Metazoa > Chordata > Actinopteri > Salmoniformes > Salmonidae > Oncorhynchus > Oncorhynchus mykiss. The sequence goes on along the minus strand of NC_048566.1, from coordinate 6,882,851 downwards.
AAAATGACCTGTTTTTGGTTGCTTGTATTTAGACCTTTCTGGAAGTACATACAGGCCGTAACGGCAGGAAATGAACACAGCTGCTGAGCTAAACTCCCTATTTGGTAAACTCGCTTGCAGAGCTGCCTAATGGGAGTTTGAATCAGTTTAGAGGCATCTCTAATGCACAGATACTGGAGCAGGGAACACTCTATCCACCCTGTAATAACTGTGCATCACGAGGGAGGGAGGGAAGGAAGGAGGGAGGGAGGGAGGGAGGGAGGGAGGGAGGGAGGGAGGAAGGGAGGGAGGGAGGGAAGGAGGGAGGGAGGGAGGGAGGGAGGGAGGGAGGGAGGGAGGGAGGGAGGGAGGGAGGGAGGGAGCCATGATTCAGCAAACTATCTAGATTAGAACAATGATAAGCAAACAGCAGTGTGCTATTCATTACAATGTAAGAGCTCAAAATAATATAACCAAAAATAACCTGTGACTGTTGATCCGTAACTAAAAATGAACTATGGTTACGGGAAGCGAGTGGGGCAGTGGTACAACTTTAAGGTGTCCCTCCCCGTCCCGCTCTTATCTAGACTGTTCACAAGAACTGTCCAACAGTGTGTGATTGCGGCCTGCAATTTGGGGGCATTCCTGCATGTGAACGCCATCCCCTCGAGCATTCCATTGGTTCCTGCATGTGAACGCCCTCCCCTCGAGCATTTCATTGGTTCCTGTATAAACGCCCCCCCCCCTCGAGCATTCCATTGGTTCCTGCATAAACGCCCCCCCCCCCCCCCTCGAGCATTCCATTGGTTCCTGCATATACGCCCCCCCCCCCCCCTCGAGCATTCCATTGGTTCCTGCATATACGCCCCCCCCCCCCCTCGAGCATTCCATTGGTTCCTGCATAAACTCCCCCCCCTCAAGCATTCCATTGGTTCCTGCATAAACACCCCCCCCCCCCCCCTCGAGCATTCCATTGGTTCCTGCATATACGCCCCCCCCTCGAGCATGCCATTGGTTCCTGTATAAACTCCCCCCCCTCGAGCATGCCATCTTAATTATTGTGTGACACTTGATATTCTGGATTTCCCCTGATTGATTGTCAATGCGATTCCAATGTGGGTCAAAAGAGTCAGAGTCAGAGTTTTTCAGGGGCCAAGGGCACTGTCTGCCGGTATCAAATAATGTGATAACTAACCCAAGACAGATCAGAGCCTGTCGTTTCCAAATGAACCATAGTGGGCAGAACAGGCAAGGAGTTGTGCAGAGCCAAGAGCCACTTCTGGCCACAGGGCTTCCTCTCAGTGAAGGTAAACACCAACCGGATGCTTCATATCTATACATCCTGTCAACTATCTGATTTATTGTTCCATCCATGGTTGCCATGTTTGACATTTTCCTGCAAAATTGGGCTACTTTGAAAACGATGTGAAAATGTATTGGTCGCGGGTGGAGGGTTTTTGGGATACTTCTAAATCGCATTGCGGCCGCCATGGCATATCTCTTATACAAATATATTTCACTGTGACCTGCTGCCGCAAACTATCAGGCAGTGAGAAGGCTGTGAGTGAGTGAGTGAGTTGAGTGAGTTGAGTGAGTTGAGTGAGTGAGTGAGTTTAGTGAGTTGAGTGAGTTGAGTGAGTGAGTGAGTGAGTGAGTTGAGTGAGTTGAGTGAGTGAGTGAGTGAGTGGACCGGAGGGGTGTGTGTACGTGGAGAGCGCTGGTTGAGAGTGTGTGTACGTGGAGAGCGCTGGTTGAGTGAGTTGAGTGAGTTGAGTGAGTGAGTGAGTGAGTGAGTGAGTGAGAGGACCGGAGGGGTGTGTGTACGTGGAGAGCGCTGGTTGAGAGTGTGTGTACGTGGAGAGCGCTGGTTGAGAGTGTGTGTACGTGGAGAGCGCTGGTTGAGAGTGTGTGTACGTGGAGAGCGCTGGTTGAGAGTGTGTGTACGTGGAGAGCGCTGGTTGAGAGAGTCCGGCAGCAGAGACACGGAGACGGAGCAGCACACAAGCACGTCGTGACAACTTTTTACCAAGTCTATTTAGACTGGTCATTATGGAGGCACCCTTTTCCCATAAATCATTAAACACACTAGAACTGATATAACGGCGACAAAGCATTGGAAAATGACTTTAGGCACACGAGAGCTCTTTAGATACATCTGCTCAGAGGTGGTTTAAAATAAACTGCATTCTAATGTCACCTTTCTTATGGATAACCATATCAAGCGAAGGGTTTCTACTCTTGCTCAGTTCTTGAAATAACAAGTCAATCTCAAAAATAGGCCATTCATAATAACAGTTTGTAGTCTTCACATCCGGCACATAATAACTGCACAATTGCCAGAAAATTGCCTAACATTCATTTGTAGAAGATAATCCAAGTGTTTCTAGCACAGAGATTGAGATCCAATACTCATCACTCAAACTCTCCTGTTGGATGTATCTATATAGTTATCCACATGCGCAAACAGGATATATTTAAGAAATAAGGCACAAGGGGGTGTGGTATATGGACAATATACCACGGCTAAGGGCTGTTCTTATGCATGACGCAACGCGGAGTGCCTGGATACAGCCCGTAGCCGTGGTATATTGGCCATATATCACAAAACCCAGAGGCTATTATAAACTGGTTATTATAAACTATTATAAACTGGTTATTATAAACTATTATAAACTGGTTATTATAAACTATTATAAACTGGTTATTATAAACTATTATAAACTAGTTACCAGTTTAAACTGGTTATTATAAACTATTATAAACTAGTTACCAGTATAAACTGGTTATTATAAACTATTATAAACTGGTTCCCAACGTAATTAGAGCAGTAAAAATAAATGTTTTGTCATACCCATGGTATACAGTCTGATATACCACGGCTGTCAGCCAATCAGCATTCAAGGCTCAAACCACCCAGGTTATATTTACAATTATTAACTGGGTGGTTTGAGCCCTGAATAGTGATTGGTCGAAAGCCATGGTATATCAGACGTGTACCACGGGAATGACAAAAACGTTTTACTGTTCTAATTATGTTGGTAACCAGTTTATAATAGCATTAAGGCATGTCAGGGGGTTTGTGGTATAAGGCCAATATACCACTGCTAAAGGCTGTGTCCTAAGTACAGTCCATATACCACACCTCATCGTGCCTTATTGCTTAAGCATAGCACTCTAAACAAGTTAAATTGACATCCACTGATGAAAATGATCTGGGGAGTTTAATAAGGGCAATTTATCTTATCTCGTGACATATTCTTAAACTCGCAATAATTATTATTTTGATGGAAAACCATAGTTTGCTTCTTAGCCTGTCAGTTAAAATGATATTCCTTAATTTGCTTAATAACTTTATAGGAAAAGGATTTATTGGATAAATGTGGCAACTTCTCTCTTGCTGCAACATTTATTGGGGTCTAGTTCAGCCCTTTGGGCAGGTTTTCATGGGTCATTGGTCAGTACATTTGAGCTACATCTGGCAACCCTGGTTCCATCTGTGCAGGTTTTCATGGGTCATTGGTCAGTACATTTGAGCTACATCTGGCAACCCTGGTTCCATCTGTGCAGGTTTTCATGGGTCATTGGTCGATACATTTGAGTTAGATCTAGCAACCCTGGTTCCATCTGCGCAGGTTTTCATGGGTCATGGGTCGATACATTTGAGTTAGATCTAGCAACCCTGGTTCCATCTGCGCAGGTTTTCATGGGTCATTGGTCTTTACATTTGAGCTAGATCTGGCAACCCTGGTTCCATCTGTGCAGGTTTTCATGTGTCATTGGTCTTTACATTTGAGTTAGATCTAGCAACCCTGGTTCCATCTGCGCAGGTTTTCATGGGTCATTGGTCTTTACATTTGAGTTAGATCTAGCAACCCTGGTTCCATCTGCGCAGGTTTTCATGGGTCATTGGTCTTTACATTTGAGTTAGATCTAGCAACCCTGGTTCCATCTGCGCAGGTTTTCATGTGTCATTGGTCTTTACATTTGAGTTAGATCTAGCAACCCTGGTTCCATCTGTGCAGGTAACATTATCCTAGTTAGCTGGATAACGGCTTCGCCGCTTTCACCAAATTGTGCCGAAAAAGGGTAAATTACTGGGAGCTTCATTGTCTGTTCACAATGCACATTAGTAACATCAGCTGTTAAAAATACATTTTAAAAAACAAACAGAATCTGTGGCATTATTTAGGATTCTGAATACAGAAGATTATATTGTACTAAATAAAACAATTTATTTGAACTGAGCAGACAGAAAGTGTGGTTTCACTTTTTTTCCCCTTCTAAATTGTGTTCCTTCAACTGGTTTCGACTTCAGATCCCTCACGTCCCTGAATGTTCCATACGCTACCTGCTAAACTACCAGTCAGGTGAAACTTTTTGTCCAAATCCTGACTATATTTGTAAGTGCTGTGTCCAGGTCAGTGTTTGAAAGCAGCGACAACGGCCAAATCAGTGGGATCTCTCATTTTGCAACACATGGTGTGGAAAAGCACATGATCAAAATAAGCTTCTGACGTCATTGATGATAGTGACACATGCTTTCGCACACTGCTCCGAAGTTAGCTGCTTAGCGATTTCAACGCATGGCTCGGAGCTCCGGTATCATTACGAGCTACGGGTGTCGCCCCCACCTGATGTGTACCGGAGTCCTAGCTATCGTTAGCTAGCTACCTATCCCGCCTGATGTGTACCGGAGTCCTAGGTAGCTAGCTAGAACCCAGTGTCCTTCGGCTTCGCTAACGCCTGCCCTCACCGTTGTTAACAGCACTGCGGGAAAACAGTCCCGGTCAGGCGGGATGAAGGACACTGTCACTCTTTGTCTCTGCTACCCGCCTCTTTTGTGGGGTTTATCAACGTTTGGCATCCAACGTTATGGTGCGTTACTGTTAACTACTGTACTGGAGCGCCCGCCTCTGTACCGGAGTCCTAGTTAAAAAAATAAAATAAAAACATTAGAAGTACACTACATTACCAAGAGTATGTGGACACCTGCTCGTCTGACATCTCATTCCAAAAATCATGGGCATTAATATGGAGTTGGTCCCCCATTGCGGCTATAACAGCCTCCACTCTTCTGTGAAGGCTTTCCACTAAATGTTGGAACATTGCTGCAGGGTTTTGCTTCCATTCAGCCACAAGAGCATTAGTGAGGTCCGGGACTGATGTTGGGCGATTAGGCCTGGCTCGCAGTTGGCGTTCCAATTCATCCTAAAGGTGTTCGATGGGGTTGAGGTCAGGGCTCTGCGGGCCTATCAAGTTCTTCCACAACGATCAACAAAAACCTTTTTGTATGGACCTCACTTTTATGCACTTGGGCATTGTCATGCTGAAACAGGAAAGGGCCTTCCCCAAACTGTTGCCACGAAGTTGGAAGCACAGACTTGTCTAGAATGTCATTGTATGCTGTAGAGTTAATATTTCCCTTCACTGGAGCTAAGGGGCCTAGCCCGAACCATGAAAAACTGACCCAGACCATTATTCCTCCTCCACCAAACTTTACAGTTGGCACTATGCATTCGGGCAAGTAACGTTCTCCTGGCATCCACCAAACCAGATCCACCTGGCATCCACCAGATTTGTCCGTAGGACTGGCAAATGGTGAAGTGTGATTCATCACCCCAGAAAATGCATTTCCAATTGTAGCGAGCTTTACACCACTCCAGCTGACGCTTGACATTGCGCATGTTTATCTTAGGTTTGGCTGCTCGGCCATAAAAACCTATTTCATGAAACTCCTGACGAACAGTTCTTGTGCTAATGTTGTTTCCAGAGGCAGTTTGGAACTCGTTAGTGAGTGTTGCAACTGAGGACAGAGATGTTATACACGCTGCGACTTGGCGGTCCCATTCTGTGGTCTTTATGTCCTACCACTTCACGGCTCAGCCGTTGTTGCTCCTAGATGTTTCCACTTCACAATAACAGCACTTACAGTTGACCAGGGCAGAAATGTGATGAACTGACTTGTTGGAAAGGTGGCATCCTATGACAGTGCCATGTTGAAAGTAACTGAACTGTTCAGTAAGGCCTTTCTATGGGGGCGGCAGGTAGCCTAGTGGTTAGAGCGGTGGGCCAGTAACCAAAAGTTTGCTGACAAGGTACAAATCTGTAGTTCTTCTCCTGAACAAGACAGTTAACCCACTGTTCCCCGGTAGGCCGTCATAGTAAATTAGAATTTGTTCTTAACTGACTTGCCTAGTTAAATTTAAAAAATCTACTGCCAATGTTTGTCTATGAAGATTGCATGGCTGTGCGCTTGATTGTATACACCCGTCAGCAATGTTTGTGACTGAAAAAACCGAATCCACTCATTTGAAGAGGTGTCCACATACTTTTGTATATTATATTAAGAGAGATGTGCAGATGCAGGAACGCCCCTAATTGGGGGCCGCAATTGCATCCTTCTACCAATAATAACTTTCACTGGCAAGATTTCATTGTTACAAGATTCATGAGCTCAGATCTAGGATCAGTTTAGTCGACTAAACTACGGCTGTGGATAACTATTACTGCGCCATACACAAACGTTGTTTTATGGAAGTGGAAAACTATAACAGGCTGTACAAAATATATATATATTTATATATAAAATCCCACTGCAACAAACAACTCAGTATCATATTACCGGTATTCTCCGTCGATGAAGTTTGACAGTTTTCCGTAAGCGTTTTCCAAGTTGCTCCCAGTTTGAAAGATAGTCACCTGAACAGCTAGAAGAAACTTACTTTCCTTTTCGGTAGGCGATATTTGTTCCGCTAAGTCCTGCGTTACATATTTCAGTCCAAAAGGTCATGCGCGCCCCTTGTGAGGTACGTCATTTCTCGAATGAACTGTGTCACGCTGTTTCAGCCCTGCTGCCATCAGATGGCGCGATTATTCCTTACGTGGCAATTACAAAAGACGTGAGGAATAATAGCGCCATCTGGCGGCAGCGGGGCTCGACCACATGTCAACATAGGGCCAATGATGAGTAAATATTATAACTTGATCGTTAAAGGTCCAATACGGCCGTTTTTCTATATTAAATCATCTATCCCCAACAATTAAGTACCTAACTGTGATTGTTTTCTATTGAAATTGTCAAAAAGAAACAAAGATAGCTTCTTAGCGAAGAGAAATTCCTCAAACAACAATTTTTGCTTGGACTGTCTAGGAGTGGTCTGAGTGGGTAGGAGAAAACTGAAAACGATCTGTTATTGGCAGAGAGGTTTGGAACTCTCTTTCCTATTGGTCAACAAATGTATCACGTCAACAAATGTACCATGTGGTGATGTCAGCAGGCAGACCAAAACTCCATCCCACAACAACAGGCTGAAATTTCAGGCGGTCTTTTCAAACAGCTCTTGCACTAAAAGAGCATTATCATAATTTTCACAATTTCACAGCATGTTTTTGACTGCACTGGGCCTTTAACAAAAAGTACTTTCAATAATAGCTTTTTTGTTTATTTATGAGGATGAATAAATTAGTGCCCAGTTAATTATTATTATTATTATTTTAAAGTAAAAGTCAGCCTAGCCCAAAAGTCCACTAGATGTCAGCATGTCACATCTGAACACACACACACACACACACACACACACACACACACACACACACACACACACACACACACACACACACACACACACACACACACACACACACACACGGACGGACCTCAGCTCTCTCCCCTACAACTCTGTTCAATCATCTACAACTCTGTCCAGTCTTGGCATCAGGGTGCAGGCTTAATTGCTTTAGCCCAGTATTAACACAACTAATTCAATGAACTGACCACAAGCTCAGCATTTAGTTGAATTGAAGGACACCGAACAAGTCTAACTCTTTCTCACATGGATCAGAATGGAGAAATGAAGACATTTTCAAGGGTCTTGTTTACAAAACACGAGAGGGCTTTTGTTGTTCATCCTTCCCATTGAGTATGGTAGAGGCCTCTAGTGGACAAAAAACAGTTTCAGCATGGGCAGCACCATTGAGGGCTTCCAGCATGCTTCCACCATTTTAAAGTAGTAAAGTAGTCAACTAGATGGGTATTCTTATGGGTTGTAGCCTAAATGGCGCTGCCCATGCTGTCAAAGACACTACTATGGCACAGATATAAAGAGGACTCCTCTATCTATCTTTATGCTCCTTCCACTGAGGAGGGCCTGTAGGCCACCACCTGTCCCCTCTGTGCCTGCACACACTCAGACACTGAGGAGGGCCTGTAGGCCACCACCTGTCCCCCCTGTGCCTGCACACACTCAGACACTGAGGCCTGACAGGTGACTTTCTGCAGCTGCCTAATAGGGTTCAGCTGTTGTAAAAATGGGGACAAGCGTGACCAACTCACGGCCTCACAAAATGTGACTCCATGAAAATGAACAATAATGTATTGTATTGTAACTGTTAAATGCAGACAGAACATTATATAGCATGTCCTCTATTCCAGTGAAACTGTCAGACTAATGGTAAAGCTGACATGGCCATCAGTGGCCTTAACTTTATTCCCACATTGAAGTTCCTATGTGCCTGGAATTCAAAAGGATTCTAAACAAGGTGGAAACAGGGGAAAGAGGAGTTCCCAGGATCCTCTCTGTCGGTCTGATTGGTCAAGTCGCAGGTTTTGCAGCTTCATTTGTTCCTGCCTGGTTGCTCTCCACACGCACACGCACACGCACACACACACACACACACACACACACACACACACACAGCTAACCTTTACTGACCACAGCAGGGAATGTCATGTAGGAACCAATCAACCATCTCATAGGATTCAAGACCATGAATGAAGTCAAAGCCCCATTAGAAAGGGTTTCTGTATCCAGTATAGTGAACTTCATTATGTAGATGAGTGTTAATAGAATTGAAGCGTGGATGTTTATCATCAGGATCTGGTAAAGATATATATATATATATACAGTATATATTTTACATTGGTCAACTGATATGTTTTGATGAAATACTCAGTAGAGAGTTGTAGCTGTCAGAGAGACTTGTGGCTGCAAGTTGGCAGACCAAGGACCCTTCTAGGAAGGGTTGAGAGATCAGATTACATCCCAAGTGGCACCCTATTCCCTATGTAGTGCACTAGTTTTAACCAGCTACCAATATAGGGATTACTGTATGCAGGGTGCCATTTGGGATGCATTCATCAGGGGATAGAGTTCACCTACTTACCATTCTAAGAACATAGCAGGTTCATGTTTCAGAGGTGATCTACATTATTAACAAGAGAGGGGGATAATGTAATCAGCAAGATTCAGAATCTCTCAAGAGAGGGGGATAATGTAATCAACAAGCCTCAGAATCTCTCAAGAGAGGGGGATAATGTAATCAACAAGCCTCAGAATATCTCAAGAGAGGGGGATAATGTAATCAGCAAGACTCAGAATCTCTCCAGTTTGAGAGTTAATGTTTAGACTAGAGGACACCAACCAAGATTTTTTATTCTTCAGATTATCAAGTGAAGTAATAATACAAGTTGTCTAGTTCAGCTTCCTCTTCCTGGTTTTAGTTTGTTTTGATTTGTCAGGCCAATCATATATCACCTAAACAGCAGTGTCATGAACAGCATGGGAATGTAGCACCATGGACAGCAACCAAACTGGCAAACTGAGACATTCAAATTCCACATAGAAAAGAACTAGACACGGACTCACCTGAATTCATTTGAGTCACATTTAGAATTGAGTCTTAGAATACATTTTGAAGAGAAACATTTTGGAGGAGACTTCAGTCCACCGTTGTTCAGACCTGACACACGTAGCCAGAGATGGTCTGACGGTTAAGAGTGGAGTGGTGTCTCTTACAGTTGGAACATTCTTTGGAAGTGAATGTATTTTCCCACCTGTCCCCATCTTCAGCTGTCCAAACTCTATAATGTTGTCTGCTTCCTAAATGACACCCTATACAGTGCACTACTTTGAACCAGGGCTCATAGGGTTCTGGTCTAAAGTAGTACACTATATAGGGAATAGGGTGCCATTTGGGACGAAGCCTCTGACTGGATCAGTGCACGGCTGTTTCCCTCTAAAGAGTCTCTCACCCCGACTGTGTCCTTCACATGTAACTCCAATACGTTCCCCATGATAAGGCAAGGTTTCTTCTAGCCTACCCTGTACCTCCAATACGTTCCCTATGATAAGGCAAGGTTTCTTCTAGCCTACCCTGTACCTCCAATACGTTCCCTATGATAAGGCAAGGTTTCTTCTAGCCTACACTGTAACTCCAATACGTTCCCTATGATAAGGCAAGGTTTGTTCTAGCCTACCCTGTACCTCCAATACGTTCCCCATGATAAGGCAAGGTTTCTTCTAGCCTACCCTGTACCTCCAATACGTTCCCCATGATAAGGCAAGGTTTCTTCTAGCCTACCCTGTACCTCCAATACGTTCCCCATGATAAGGCAAGGTTTCTTCTAGCCTACCCTGTACCTCCAATACGTTCCCCATGATAAGGCAAGGTTTCTTCTAGCCTACCCTGTACCTCCAATACGTTCCCTATGATAAGGCAAGGTTTGTTCTAGCCTACCCTGTACCTCCAATACGTTCCCCATGATAAGGCAAGGTTTCTTCTAGCCTACCCTGTACCTCCAATACGTTCCCTATGATAAGGCAAGGTTTCTTCTAGCCTACCCTGTACCTCCAATACGTTCCCCATGATAAGGCAAGGTTTCTTCTAGCCTACCCTGTACCTCCAATACGTTCCCTATGATAAGGCAAGGTTTCTTCTAGCCTACCCTGTACCTCCAATACGTTCCCCATGATAAGGCAAGGTTTCTTCTAGCCTACCCTGTACCTCCAATACGTTCCCCATGATAAGGCAAGGTTTGTTCTAGCCTACCCTGTACCTCCAATACGTTCCCTATGATAAGGCAAGGTTTGTTCTAGCCTACCCTGTACCTCCAATACGTTCCCCATGATAAGGCAAGGTTTCTTCTAGCCTACCCTGTACCTCCAATACGTTCCCCATGATAAGGCAAGGTTTCTTCTAGCCTACCCTGTACCTCCAATACGTTCCCCATGATAAGGCAAGGTTTCTTCTAGCCTACCCTGTACCTCCAATACGTTCCCTATGATAAGGCAAGGTTTGTTCTAGCCTACCCTGTACCTCCAATACGTTCCCTATGATAAGGCAAGGTTTCTTCTAGCCTACCCTGTACCTCCTATACGTTCCCCATGATAAGGCAAGGTTTCTTCTAGCCTACCCTGTACCTCCAATACGTTCCCTATGATAAGGCAAGGTTTCTTCTAGCCTACCCTGTACCTCCAATACGTTCCTTATGATAAGGCAAGGTTTCTTCTAGCCTACCCTGTACCTCCAATACGTTCCCCATGATAAGGCAAGGTTTCTTCTAGCCTACCCTGTACCTCCAATACGTTCCCCATGATAAGGCAAGGTTTCTTCTAGCCTACCCTGTACCTCCATTACGTTCCCCATGATAAGGCAAGGTTTCTTCTAGCCTACCCTGTACCTCCAATACGTTCCCCATGATAAGGCAAGGTTTCTTCTAGCCTACCCTGTACCTCCAATACGTTCCCCATGATAAGGCAAGGTTTCTTCTAGCCTACCCTGTACCTCCAATACGTTCCCCATGATAAGGCAAGGTTTGTTCTAGCCTACCCTGTACCTCCAATACGTTCCCTATGATAAGGCAAGGTTTCTTCTAAATAAGAGATCAGACTGATGAGGTGTTGATTGTGTTTGACAGAAAGATGTGCTCCAGCAGGTGATTGTGTTTGACAGAAAGATGTGCCCCAGCAGGTGATTGTGTTTGACAGAAAGATGTGCCCCAGCAGGTGATTGTGTTTGACAGAAAGATGTGCCCCAGCAGGTGATTGTGTTTGACAGAAAGATGTGCCCCAGCAGGGGATTGTGTTTGACAGAAAGATGTGCCCCAGCAGGTGATTGTGTTTGACAGAAAGATGTGCCCCAGCAGGGGATTGTGTTTGACAGAAAGATGTGCCCCAGCAGGTGAGACTCGGTGGATCTACAGTGAACTGCTTTCTGTCAGTTGTGTATTTATGTAAAAACTACAATACGAATAGAAGCAGCTAAAAGGCTGTTTATTTAATCTAATTAAATGAATGATTGTATTTGCAGAGCAACACATTTGAAAAGGCAAGATAAATAGAATATTGTACTGGAATCTCTGAGAGACTGGACAGTTTATGTCCAGAGACATTCAAAGTATTCTTCTTAAAAATATATAGAGTGTGTTAACATATTGCATATATTATATATAACATGTGTTAACATATTGATATATTATATATAACATGTGTTAACATATTGATATATTATATATAACATGTGTGTTAACATATTGATATATTATATATAACATGTGTGTTAACATATTGATATATTATATATAACATATGTGTTAACATATTGATATATTATAGATAACATGTGTGTTAACACATTCCATATATTATATATAACATGTGTGTTAACACATTCCTTGGTATGAAGCAGTTCAAGTATAAAAAGTTCCCAACATTGTAAAACAGTCAATCTCACAAAGTTAATAAGAAAATCACAGCTATGGAAATAACATTTTAAAAACAGTGTTTTTTTTAGGATAGAAAGTATTATAATGTCTATCTAATAGTTTACGCTGTAACATTTCTCCTTCGTTGTACGAACAAATTAGAAAGAGAAATATATCTACAAAGTAACAAGAAAATAGGTTGTATAGATAAAGAAAAGGTTTACTTCATGCCGTTATATCTAGTTTTTTATAAAAGTCCTAATTATCATTGTAGCTGTAGTACATACCTGACAATAACAATGTGAACAGCTCAGGAGAACATACCTCTAATATAACATGAATACATTATTTATTCAATACAGTCCTACTCCCTGACTAACTAAAGGGTGCAAATCTGTCTTTTCTCATTAAAAGCTACGTAAATACTTTCCAAATACCAATATTTTAAGGCACATTAGGAAAAACATTCTAGAATATAAAAAGTCCACATTCCGCTGTGTGTGTGTGTGTGTGTGTGTGTGTGTGTGTGTGTGTGTGTGTGTGTGGTAGATGGTGCTCCAACAATGAACATAGAGAGAGGAGCAGCTTCTATAGACAGGAAAAGCTTCAGCTTTGGGCCAGTAGCTGTTCTCTTCTGTCCTGCCCTCACTGGATCTGATCTGACTCCCATAGGAAGCTGTTCTCTTCTGTCCTGCCCTCACTGGATCTGATCTGACTCCCATAGGAAGCTGTTCTCTTCTGTCCTGCCCTCACTGGATCTGATCTGACCCCCATAGGAAGCTGTTCTCTTCTGTCCTGCCCTCACTGGATCTGATCTGACCCCCATAGGAAGCTGTTCTCTTCTGTCCTGCCCTCACTGGATCTGATCTGACCCCCATAGGAAGCTGTTCTCTTCTGTCCTGCCCTCACTGGATCTGATCTGACCCCCATAGGAAGCTGTTCTCTTCTGTCCTGCCCTCACTGGATCTGATCTGACTCCCATAGGAAGCTGTTCTCTTCTGTCCTGCCCTCACTGGATCTGATCTGACCCCCATAGGAAGCTGTTCTCTTCTGTCCTGCCCTCACTGGATCTGATCTGACCCCCATAGGAAGCTGTTCTCTTCTGTCCTGCCCTCACTGGATCTGATCTGACCCCCATAGGAAGCTGTTCTCTTCTGTCCTGCCCTCACTGGATCTGATCTGACCCCCATAGGAAGCTGTTCTCTTCTGTCCTGCCCTCACTGGATCTGATCTGACCCCCATAGGAAGCTGTTCTCTTCTGTCCTGCCCTCACTGGATCTGATCTGACCCCCATAGGAAGCTGTTCTCTTCTGTCCTGCCCTCACTGGATCTGATCTGACCCCCATAGGAAGCTGTTCTCTTCTGTCCTGCCCTCACTGGATCTGATCTGACCCCCATAGGAAGCTGTTCTCTTCTGTCCTGCCCTCACTGGATCTGATCTGACCCCCATAGGAAGCTGTTCTCTTCTGTCCTGCCCTCACTGGATCTGATCTGACCCCCATAGGAACACAGGACAGACAGCTAACACTCCTCTACGCCACTGTTTTGCATAGGTACAAACATTATTATAGTAACATTATTATATACAGTTGAAGTCTGAAGTTTACATACACCTTAGCCAAATACATTTAAACTCAGTTTTCACAATTCCTGACATTTAATCCAAGTAAAATGTCCCTGTCTTAGGTTAGTTAGGATCACCACTTTATTTTAAGAATGAGAAATGTCAGAAAAATAGCAGAGAGAATGATTTATTTCAGCCTTTATTTCTTTCATCATATTCCCAGTGGGTCAGAAGTTTACATTCACTCAATTAGTATTTGGTAGCATTGCCTTTAAATTGTTTAACTTGGGTCAAACATTTAGGGCAGCCTTCCACAAGCTTCCCACAATAAATTGGGTGAATTTTGGCCCATTCCTTCTGACAGAGCTGGTTAACTAAGTCAGGTTTGTAAAGCCTCCTTGCTCGCACACGCTTTTCAGTTCTGCCAACAATTTTTCTATGGGATTGAGGTCAAGGCTTTGTGATGGCCACTCCAATACCTTGACTTTGTTGTCATTAAGTAATTTTGCCACAACTTTGGAAGTATGCTTGGGGTCATTGTCTATTTGGAAGACCCATTTGCGACCAAGCTTTAATTTCCTGACTGATGCCTTGAAATGTTGCTTCAATTATAGCTACATCATTTTCCTTCCTCATGATGCCATTTATTTTGTGAAGTGCACCAGTCCCTCCTGCAGCAAAGCACCCCCACAACATGATGCTGCCACCCCCGTGCTTCACGGTTGGGATGGTGTTCTTCAGCTTGCAAGCATCCCCCTTTTTCCTCCAAACATAATGATGGTCATTATGGCCAAACAGTTCTATTTTCTTTCATCAGACCAGAGGACATTTCTCCAAAAAGTACAATCTTGTCCCCATGTGCAGTTGCAAACCGTAGTCTGGCTTTTTTTATGGCAGTTTTGGAGCAGTGACTTCTTTCTTATTGAGTGGCCTTTCAGGTTATGTCGATATTGGACTCGTTTTAGTGTGGATATAGATACTTTTGTACTTGTTTCCTCCAGCATCTTCACAGGGTCCTTTGCTGTTGTTCTGGGATTGATTTTCACTTTTCGCACCAAAGTACGTTCATCTCTAGGAGACAGAACACGTCTCCTTCCTGAGCGGTACGATGCTACGTGGTCCCATGGTGTTTATACTTGCGTACTATTGTTTGTACAGACGAACGTGGTACCTTCAGGCATTTGGAAGTTGCTCCCAAGGATGAACCAGACTTGTGGAGGTCTAAAAATATTTATCTGAGGTCTTGGCTGATTTCTTTTGATTTTCCCATGATTTCAAGCAAAGAGGCACTGAGTTTGAAGGTAGGCCTTGAAATACATCCACAGGTACACCTCCAATCGACTCAAATTATGTCAATTAGCCTATCAGAAGCTTCTAAAGCCATGACATAATTTTCTGGAATTTTCCAGGCACAGTCAACTTAGTGTATGTAAACTTCTGACCCACTGGAATTGTGATACAGTGAATTATAAGTGAAATAATCTGTCTGTAAACAATTGTTGTAAAAATTACTTGTGTCATGCACAAAGTAACTGTCCTAACCGACTTGCCAAAACTATAGTTTGTTAACAAGAAATGTGTGGAGTGGTTGAAAAACGAGTTTTAATGACTCCAACCTAAGTGTATGTAAACTTCTGACTTCAACTGTATATATATATATATATTTGTAGAAGACATATTTCACTAAATATATTTTACAAGTTCAAATTGCATAGTTCAAAATGTAGGTTTAAAAGTATTAAAAGGTGAAAAGTGACCAAAAGTGTTTTTGGTTTGACCATCTACATTGTTTAAGAAATTTGAGGGAAAAATACCTGATTAGACTTCAGTGCACTTCAGTTGTACAAAATCACACATTTAATTTACTACACATTAAATATGCTTAAAATTATTAACTTAAACTTAAAGGTTGGTTATGAGGTCATATCTTAAATAATAATTCTAGATATTTGTCCTGATGAATAAATATTAAATATTTCTGATATAATGACAACAACAAAAAACAATAATTTAGTGATGACAACACTGATGATATTTGAATAATGAAGTAACTATTCTCTTCAGTTATGAGATGATTCTCTTCAGTTATGAGATGATTCTCTTCAGTTATGAGATGATTCTCTTCAGTTATGAGATGATTCTCTTCAGTTATGAGACGATTCTATTCAGTTATGAGATGATTCTATTCAGTTTTGAGATGATTCTCTTCAGTTTTGAGATGATTCTCTTCAGTTATGAGACGATTCTATTCAGTTATGAGATGATTCTATTCAGTTATGAGATGATTCTCTTCAGTTTTGAGATGATTCTCTTCAGTTTTGAGATGATTCTCTTCAGTTATGAGATGATTCTATTCAGTTATGAGATGATTCTATTCAGTTATGAGATGATTCTCTTCAGTTATGAGACAATTCTATTCAGTTATGAGATGATTCTCTTCCGGCTCTTTTGGTAGCAGCGCTGCATGTTCTAAAGCCAAGGATTGACGACCACCACTACACTCCACTCTTCATCCCTCCCCCCTCCTCACACTCTCCCCCCACCTCTCCCCTTGTAGTGTCCTGGGGGTGAGTATACCCTCCTCCCTCCTCTCTATAGCCTCTTCTCTTCTGTTATCCAGGCTCAGTAATAGTAGTAGTTGTGGTCAGTTACTGCATGCGGTCTGCCTGAAGCTGCTGAGGCTGGTACTGGGCGAAGGCTGCAGCTGCTGCGGCTGCTCCCGGGGTGGCTGCGGCTGCTAGGGGCTGCTGGACCGCATACCCATACCCTGCTGCAGCCATGTAGCCCGCAGGGGCCGGGGAGGCTGCGTACGGGTAATGCTCGTAGGCAGCGGCGGCCGCGGCGCTGGCGGCTGCGGCGGAGTACTGGGCGTAGGCCGCTCCGGTGTAGTCGAGGTACGGGGAGGAGGCGGCGGAGGCCGTGGCGGCGGGCGACTGCATGCTGTGAGGGATGACCATGGTGCTTGGCTGCATAAAGGCCTGGGGGTAGACATAGTGGGCTGGGATCCTGTAGAACACAGATGTCAAAGGTCAGAGGACAGACAGAGCCACTCTGCAATCTGGGACACACACTGAAACTGAGCCCAGGAACACAGGAAAGCAGGCGTCACAAAGACAAAACAACGTCAACCCAGTCCTCATTTCATTAACACAGCAACACCACCCAATGGAACCCTGGGTAAAAAAGAGAAGGTTTCAAGCCAAAAGGAAAGCAGAACAGCTCTGTCTGAAGCTCAGGAATCATCATGAAACCAGACAGCTCTGTCTGAAGCTCAGGAATCATCATGAAACCAGACAGCTCTGTCTGAAGCTCAGGAATCATCATGAAACCAGAGCAGCTCTGTCTGAAGCTCAGGAATCATCATGAAACCAGAGCAGCTCTGTCTGAAGCTCAGGAATCATCATGAAACCAGAGCAGCTCTGCCTGAAGCTCAGGAATCATCATGAAACCAGAGCAGCTCTGTCTGAAGCTCAGGAATCATCATGAAACCAGACAGCTCTGTCTGAAGCTCAGGAATCATCATCCTTTAATTAGGCATTAGAGATGATATACCGGCCAGCCCTCTGTGTCTGAACGAGGGTTCTCTCACAATGCCAGCTGATCGCACAGCACCACAACACATCAAGAAAGAACTGCAACTCAACTTATCCCAGTCAACATACAATCAGTCCCAACACCACACACCACATGCCCACACACGTGAAGTCCTCAAACGCAGATAAAAAGTCAACTAAAATGAAAGAGAAGCCTCACAGAAGAAAATGAAAATGTGTCAGAGAGACAGACAGATTATGTATGAAGGTTCACACTTCAACATCTTCTATTAT
>NC_048566.1:6825000-6862500 GCF_013265735.2 Oncorhynchus mykiss | reverse complement strand
ACCTCATGACTTACTATTCCCTTCCTCTGTCTCACTGACCTCATGACTTACTATTCCCCTCCTCTGTCTCAGTGACCTCATGACTTACTATTCCCCTCCTCTGTCTTAGTGACCTCATGACTTACTATTCCCTTTCTGTCTCAGTGACCTCATGACTTACTATTCCCCTCCTCTGTCTTAGTGACCTCATGACTTACTATTCCCCTCCTCTGTCTCAGTGACCTCATGACTTACTATTCCCCTCCTCTGTCTCAGTGACCTCATGACTTACTATTCCCTTCCTCTGTCTTAGTGACCTCATGACTTACTATTCCCTTTCTCTTTCTCAGTGACCTCATGACTTACTATTCCCTTCCTCTGTCTCAGTGACCTCATGACTTACTATTCCCTTCCTCTGTCTCACTGACCTCATGACTTACTATTCCCTTCCTCTGTCTCACTGACCTCATGACTTACTATTCCCTTCCTCTGTCTCACTGACCTCATGACTTACTATTCCCTTCCTCTGTCTCACTGACCTCATGACTTACTATTCCCCTCCTCTGTCTCACTGACCTCATGACTTACTATTCCCTTCCTCTGTCTCACTGACCTCATGACTTACTATTCCCTTCCTCTGTCTCACTGACCTCATGACTTACTATTCCCTTCCTCTGTCTCACTGACCTCATGACTTACTATTCCCCTCCTCTGTCTCAGTGACCTCATGACTTACTATTCCCTTCCTCTGTCTCAGTGACCTCATGACTTACTATTCCCTTCCTCTGTCTTAGTGACCTCATTACTTACTATTCCCTTCCTCTGTCTTAGTGACCTCATGACTTACTATTCCCTTCCTCTGTCTCAGTGACCTCATGACTTACTATTCCCTTCCTCTGTCTCAGTGACCTCAGGACTTACTATTCCCTTCCTCTGTCTCAGTGACCTCATGACTTACTATTCCCCTCCTCTGTCTCACTGACCTCATGACTTACTATTCCCTTCCTATGTCTCACTGACCTCATGACTTACTATTCCCTTCCTCTGTCTCAGTGACCTCATGACTTACTATTCCCTTCCTGTCTCAGTGACCTCATGACTTACTATTCCCTTCCTCTGTCTCAGTGACCTCATGACTTACTATTCCCTTTCTGTCTCACTGACCTCATGACTTACTATTCCCTTCCTCTGTCTCAGTGACCTCATGACTTACTATTCCCCTCCTCTGTCTCACTGACCTCATGACTTACTATTCCCTTCCTCTGTCTCAGTGACCTCATGACTTACTATTCCCTTCCTCTGTCTCAGTGACCTCATGACTTACTAGTCCACCTGTCTGTCTCTCTATGACTGTAACAGAGTCAACCTGTCTGTCTCTCTATGACTGTAACATAGTCCACCTGTCTGTCTCTCTATGACTGTAACAGAGTCCATCTGTCTATCTCTATGGCTGTAACAGAGTCAACCTGTCTATCTCTCTATGACTGTAACAGAGTCCACCTGTCTGTCTCTCTATGACTGTAACAGAGTCCACCTGTCTGTCTCTATGACTGTAACAGAGTCCACCTGTCTGTCTCTCTATGACTGTAACAGAGTCCACCTGTCTGTCTCTCTATGACTGTAACAGAGTCAACCTGTCTGTCTCTCTATGACTGTAACAGAGTCCATATGTCTGTCTCTATGACTGTAACAGAGTCCACCTGTCTGTCAAACAGAATTATAGAAGAGACACAGAGGACAGACAGAGTTGTAGAAGACACAGAGGACAGGCAGAGTTGTAGAAGACATGCAGAGATGTAGAAGACACAGAGGACAGGCAGTTGTAGAAGACACAGAGGACATAGAGAGCTCCTACTCCTACTGCTGAAACTGGTCCGATCGACATTAACCTTTCCTCTGGTTGGAGGACGACAGAGCAGGCGGCCATTTTGTGTTGAAAGTTCAGGGCTAAATAAAGGTGCTTTGTAAATCACTGAGACACATGGGTAATCCCCTAGAACAGAGGCACACAGGCCCCCCGGTCCCTGGGCACATGTCTCAGGCAGCCCACCTGTTGTCCGCCGGTGAGCGAGTGATCGAGCCAGCGAAGGCCCTGTCTATGACATCCATTATTTAGGGCCCCGCCGAGCGACTCTCATTTTCCAGCGGAATTTGAGAAGCCGTGTAGAACACTGAACAGCTGCTGCCTGACCAGTAGTCTACCACTCTGCAAACAACTTATCTGAGATCAGTTTACACTCCATGTTTACTGGCTGTATGTATGCCTTTTAAATATGCTGTATGTTTTACATGGTAAAGGTTAGAACTTCTGTATCCTACTTGGATATCTTGGTTAGTATTAATCTATGTTCCACACTACAATCTACTTACATTTGGTATTTGCTGTCAGTTTACACTCAGTGAGAACTAGAATCAGACCTTTGGTATTAAAACAAATGAGATATTGGGTCACCAATGAGCGACAACAGAGTGGATCAGGATGTCTGTTTGAATAAACGAGTTCCTTTTGGAAGTGCGGGTGTCCTCAGTCATCTCAGTTCCCTGTATTGTTCCAGTAGAGGGGCTCCATTACAAATCCATCCACACCATAAACACACTGTCTCGTGTGTCCCACAGTACTGACACCATTCTCCGGTTCCATCCTTCCTCTCACCATTTCTCTCACTCACTCTTTCTCTTCTCTGTATGGACACATTTCTACAGTGGTTTGTGGCTTCAGAGGTCTAGCTAGGCGTTGCAAAGCTACCAGTAATTTACAAAAGTTACTGGAATCTTCAGTCATTTTGGTAAGTTAACAGAAAATCTGTGGCAATCTATCGTAACTTTGGTAATTTATACTTGATTTGTTTTATTATATGTTATTGATTTGTTATTTCTGTCCATATCGTCCATGAGTTTCTAGTAGATAGACCATATGGTTGAAGTAAAAATAGCCTAATTAATTTTTAAAAGGGCATCTAATCAACAATGGCATTATTTTCAATGACCTCTGCAACTCTTCCAACTGGTGGCTTTTATCACACCTGGCACCAGTTGGACTCCAAAACATTGACAACAAATACATGTTGACATAGTAAAATAACTAAAATAGTTTCATGCTGAAACTCACAATATAACTTGATGGTTTTGTATTTAGGATAATGTTTGACAGCTTCATCATTCTATTTTCTGTTTCAAAATCATCTTATTTAATGATTTCATATATTTTACTTGTGATAAGGCCGGAGAGAGGACCAGAGACTATTAGACACCTTTGATAACCTGAAATACCCAAAAGGGCCACTAGATGTCTTGTGACAGATTACATAAAATCCTTGAAAGATACCAATATAAACTTGTAAAGTTTACAGTAATATATATCCTGCCTTTGCAACCTTAGTTCTAGCCATCAGATATCTTTCACTGAGTTGGTTCCTGGTCTAAGTCATGAGCAGGAGGGAAAGAGATAGAAGAAGATGATGTGAGCTACAGGAGGAAGCAATGGGTTAATTTGAGAAAGAAAACAGAAACCACAACATCATGAGTAGAGAAAACCAAAGATAGGAAAGGATCTCCAACATGCAAGCCAAGAGTTGTTTTGTTGTGCGGGGGGATTTGGAAGGTCCTAGACAAGTCACGTAGCAACACTGGTGATCAACCCCATCAACAACAAAACATATGATAACGTTGTTAACTAAGAAACGGGGGAGGGGGAGGGGGGGGGACACAGGCTACAGCACAATCAATCGTTAAAAATCAAGTTAAAAAAACAGATCAGAATCAACACCCCGTGACAAAGTTAAATCTGAAATATCCAAACTCTTAGAGTCTGCAGGAACATCCCTCAACCACCACTCCTGAACCCCCCCCCCCCCCCCCACCCCCGTAAGGGAAGCACGCAGTTCAGCTGAAAACCACTTCATACTGAAACAAAGGCACGCACACCAATCTATGGACTATGGAAAACCGCAACAGAAAGATGACAATAAAACCAACTTCCATGCATCTAATCACCATTTCAGCTTGTTTGTGTGTGTCAGAGTATACTGGTAAGACGTTAGTGATCTGCCCAATGCAGATTCAGCTATTCATCCTCAAACCATCATGTCCCTCCATCAGATACAGTTTCTTACCCGTAAGCCAGCCTGTCAGATCAGAGAGAGATAGACATTGACAACTGGTGACATCACGTTTAGAATCAGAATTAGATTCACGCTTTAGAATCTAAGAATGGCACGCAGAGATGCACACCACACAAGACACAGTCCCGCCTCCACACTCAAAAGAGAATGAATGGGCGGGGCTTACAGTCCCACCTCCACACTCAAAAGAGAATGAATGGGCGGGGCTTACAGTCCCACCACTCTAGAGAAAGAAAACATTCCATTTTACAATCCAAGGTATTTTTTAAAAGATGAAAATCACTAGATACTGCGGGTAAGAATAGAAACGGGCACATAGATCATTCAAAATGATCAGCTGTGAACAAAACAGGTGGTGTAACAGTATGATATTCTACAACTAGTTTAGGGTTGAAAAATTCTGGTAACTTTCCCAATGTCCCAATCTTGTAACTGGGATTTCTGGAACATCCTGGGAAAGTTATGGTAATTCTACAACCTTACACTAGTTGAACATTTTCTACCCTGTAAAAGATGTTAATAAACATGAAATACATGATATTGTCACATACACTGGACAGATGCAGTGAAATACGTTGTTTTAATATGACACACGTCCAACAAGACAAGGAGTCTCACTATGTCATAACGTACCCATAAGGCCTCTGGATGAACGCTGGATGGATTTGAGGAACACCAAATGAGAAACCTGGAATAGGAACAAGTTGTTTTTAACTCTACCGTTATGTGTTCAATCTAAAGCTTGAACTATATACACATATTATAAATGCATTATAATCCCATTATATCAAATGTGATCAGTGCTTCCAATGTAACTGCTCAAGTACTTATAGATCAGGTAGATGGTAGGAAAAAAACACATTTTAAACATTTGGTGTCTGTAAAAATAACCTATCTTCATTCACACTAGCTTCACTGCCTGTTCTGCTAGTCCCCCCCACTACAGTACACTTTGTCTAAATCCCATGTTACACATCTACCATACTACACACCGTGTGTTAACATACTGTAAGCAGGTGGTTAGTTTGCTCGTTTTAGCAGCTCGTCATTGTTTGTACGCCACCTTGGTCGTCCAAGCTGTGAAATAAACGTGTGGCGCAGCCCTCCGCCAGCGCGTCCATCCCCTCACCTGGCTGCATGACCCTGGGCTTGGCCCCCAGGTAGGCCAGGTTCACATTGGCTTTCCGGCCGTCGATGATGGGGTTTGGGTCCTTGCAGGCTCGGTCCGCAGACGCCCGGTCTGCCATCGTCACCTGAGGGACGGAAAGGGAAGAATACAGAATAAATACATGTTTCCGTTGTCTGAATTGATCAGATGTTCACTCAGTGGGGGGGTTGGCTAAAGCTGGTCATTGAACTACAATTCATTTAAAAGTATTGATCACGTCTCAATAAGAAAAGCACGAGGGTATTACAATCAGAATAAGGAAAAGTGTAGAGAAAAATGTTCCTTCATTAGTTGAAGGTAAAGACATGGTTTATGAAGCACAAGTCAGCATTTCTAGGATGATTCCATCACATCACCGTGGACCTCGTGAGCCCAAGACACCACGCCTGAGCTTCAGCTGATACTCAGCAGAACAGAACGGTGAGCCCAAGACACCACGCCTGAGCTTCAGCCGATACTTAGCAGAACAGAACGGTGAGCCCAAGACACCACGCCTGAGCTTCAGCAGATACTTAGCAGAACAGAACGGTGAGCCCATTCCGGAACTGCAATTCATTGACCGTTCATAAATGGGCTACAAAATTGTGTGAATCAATAAGTAACATCAGACGCATTATGGATAGGCGAATGACAGCCTTTTTCATTCAAGACATATTGGTGCTGGATACATTTAAGATTCTACCCATAATGTCTGCATTTAACAATATGACAAACTAATTACGCAATCGATCGATCAATCAATCACAATGACATTCAAATGTACATCTATAATACTTACGAATCCATAACCTCTGGATTTGCCCGTCTGTCTGTCCGTTATAACAACAGCCTCGTCGATATCACCGAACACTTCGAAGTATTTCCTGAGACTGGAGTCCGTGGTGTGATATGGAAGACCTCCTACAAATATCTTTGTGTAGGTTGTGTCCTTCTGAGACGAGTGCATCATCATTTTTGCGGTAAACAGTAGGCAACAATGTTTTATAGAGAATGTTTTTGCAATCTCACAGAGATCAGTCAGCTCTGCGAAAGCACAGGTTATTTAGAACGATTAATTTAAGATAGGTTTCGTTGGAACTGAACAGACACTTGTTTCACGCGGATTTCCAATCGTTCCCAACTTCAGTTCAGTTTGACACTGCTTAACATAGGAGAGGGATACCACTGCTGTCTAAGTCCGCTTCGCCCAGCTGTCACGTCAAGGGGGCTGGGCCGTGAACACGCTCTCTCCTGGGCCCTCCCACTGTGGCATACGGGGTCACAGGCACCGACCAAACATGAACAGACCTCGATCATAGGATCGCGATACATTAGCTCATTTCAATACAGAACCCAAAATAACAACACGTCTGTCTGACATTGCTTTGGACTATTCCCACGTGTAAAACATTACTGTACTGTATTTGAAAAAAACGTTCATTTATTGATACCCCACTTGACATTTACTGTAAATCTATTAAATAATCTCCTCCAATCTAAAACACTATGTAATGAATCTGAGCTCAGGGTCCTCTAATAGTTGAGTGTCAGATATCTATCTGCATGTTGTTGATGTTGATCCACACACGGTAGCTCTGCATGATGGTGAAGTAACAGATACCACTTGGCTTGACCCTGACACACAAAACACACCTGTTGCGTCACACCACGTTATGGGGTCAACATGGACAGCTGACTGACCCACAACAAGGCACTAGTCTCTCATGGCTCCAAATCAACCCTTCTCCCTACGCCCTAGCCCATACTCCCTAGTCTCTCACGGCTCCAAATCAATCTACTCCCTACTTCCTAGCCACTAGTCTCTCACCAGCTCCAAGTCAACCCTACTTCCTAGCCACTAGTCGCTCACCAGCTCCAAGTCAACCCTACTTCCTAGCCACTAGTCTCTCACCAGCTCCAAGTCAACCCTACTCCCTACTTCCTAGCCACTAGTCTCTCACCAGCTCCAAATCAACCCTACTCCCTACTTCCTAGCCACTAGTTTCTCACCAGCTCCAAGTCAACCCTACTCCCTACTTCCTAGCCACTAGTTTCTCACCAGCTCCAAGTCAACCCTACTCCCTACTTCCTAGCCACTAGTCTCTCACCAGCTCCAAGTCAACCCTACTTCCTGGCCACTAGTCTCTCACCAGCTCCAAGTCAACCCTACTTCCTAGCCACTAGTCTCTCACCAGCTCCAAGTCAACCCTACTTCCTAGCCACTAGTCTCTCACCAGCTCCAAGTCAACCCTACTTCCTAGCCACTAGTCTCTCACCAGCTCCAAGTCAACCCTACTTCCTAGCCACTAGTCTCTCACCAGCTCCAAGTCAACCCTACACCCTAGCCAATAGTCTCTCACCAGCTCCAAGTCAACCCTACACCCTAGCCACTAGTCTCTCACCAGCTCCAAGTCAACCCTACTTCCTACCCACTAGTCTCTCACCAGCTCCAAGTCAACCCTACTTCCTAGCCACTAGTCTCTCACCAGCTCCAAGTCAACCCTACACCCTAGCCAATAGTCTCTCACCAGCTCCAAATCAACCCCACGCCCTAGCCCCTACTCCCTATCCCCTACTCCCTAGGCACTAGTCTTTAAAACACACAGGTGTAAATCTGAAATGACTGGTATAGGTAAAAGCAATATGCCAAAATTCCACCATCATGTTGGTGAAGCTATTACCATATTGCTTAAACCTATCAGTCATTTTCAAATCCACATTAGTTACTATCAGAGTATGTGAGCGGAGTGGCGCTGGAGTGGGGCGAGGAGCGTACCCAATTTAACTGGAGTGCTGAGCGAATTTCGTCTTTCTCTCCCGCTCCAATAGCGCTCACTTCACCAGCTCAGGGCAGGCCCCGCCCAGCATGCATTGGTGGTCTTCTTGTGTGCTGCTATATCCCCTTTCTTTAGCTTCTGTCATTGAGTTCGCTAAAGAAACTGATAAAACACACAGGTGCAAAACCAAGGTGACGTACAGAGGGACTGTGGTGATATGATGTCCCGAAAGCCTGATGGTGTACTTACTACGTGCACATGCTAAAAGAAAGGAATGAGATGGGTAGCTAATTAAGTGTGTCATTGTAGCATAGTATCTATAAACAAAACATCTGAGCTCTTAAACGTTTCCTTCATTTTTGTTCTATTATCTATACAATAGGCCATCATTGATTTTGGACCAATAGGCCTGGCATATTCCAAATTTCAAGGAGCTTTCCGTTTTGATTGGGTTATTTTGCCTATAAACCTTTAGGCCTATACCTATAAATACATTTTAAAAACTCTGCATCCCTGCCCAGCCTGGCAAGCGTGGCCAAATGGTGTTTAGCATCCCCAGTGGCTCTGAAAGCGCGGAGAGGATGTTCTCCGCTGCTGGTCTGCTCTTCGGTCCAAACTGGTGTTTCTAAAAATTTATTCAAAGGCTGTGGCTAATGGCTTTTAATGCATTTTTCGTTTAATTTGTATTTAATTCTAAGTAAGTCACAGCCTATATGCGCAATTTATAGACTGTAATAATTTAATACAACCAAATGTTGTTTAAATGCTGAGCTCTTAATGTTCCCTGACTCTCTACCAGCCTAGTGTCGCTTCACAATGTCTTTCTTTGTAGGCAATAGGCTTGAAATAATTGAAATAATATAGCCTAAATAATTAATTGTTGTTCCTTCTTAGGCTCCCTGTCAGGCTCCTGACCTATTTACAACCTATTTACAGTGTTTATACTGTATGCTGTTTACTATAACATTTTGAAATGATTAGCGCTTCTTACATTCACCCTTTCATGTTTATTCAAATACGTTTCATTCAAATCATATGGTTTTCAATACTTCAAAACCAAATAGTAGGTCCAGGTAATTACAAATAGATGGGTGTTGGTTAAAATGTGATTTTAATCAATGGAGCGAATTTGGAGCGGCAGTTTTGACTTTCCCCTGTGAATGCAGAGCGGTTGGAGACGATGTGTAGCGCTGGAGCGGCATCACTCCAAGAGCGATTTCCGACCGCTCAAATACTCTGGTTACTATGGACTAGTGCAATGGTAGGGAACCCTGTTCCTGTAGTGCAGCAGGTCATGTAGGATTTTGTTCCAACTAGGCACCACACATCACACCTGACCAACTGAGCTAATTGATCAGTTCAATGATTGCCTAAATTCAACAAACCTGGTCTTTCAGGTCAGATATTTCCCTGGACCAGGGTTGTCTTCCCCTGGACCAGGGTTGTCTTCCCCAGGACCAGGGTTGTCTTCCCCTGGACCAGAAGGTGGGGGTCAATTTGGAATTGGAGCAACAGAGAAGCAGCTGAAGAATTGGTCTGAAACTCTCTCTTTGGAGTGACCAGACAGCCAGCCAGGCGGCCAGCCAGACATACACTATTGTGACAAGGTGCTGGATCTGAGGCTGTGGCTAAGGCAGGCAGGATCCCCTTACAAAACCAAGCCACAGACGGAGTCCCTGTAAATCTAGCAGTCAAAAGCAGCTATCCAGACAGCAGTGTCCCCAGCACGGCCATTTTGGGATACATCCCAAATGGCACCCTATTCTTGTGGCCAAGTTGTGCACTATATAGGGAATAGGTTGCCACTTGGGGCAAAGTCCTCTTCATGTAGAGCTGAGCTCACAAAAAAACACCTGTGTTGACAACTCAGTCTGTCATCCATAGGTCTATGTACTGCTGTCACACAGGACAGTGTCTGTCACAGGATAGTGGCTGTCACAGGAGGGTCTTTCACATGATAGTGTCTGTCACAGGATAGTGTCTTTCACAGGATAGTGTCTGCCACAGGATAAGGATAGTGTCTTTCACAGGATAGTGTCTTTCACAGAATAGTGTCTGTCACAGGATAGTGTCTTTCACAGGATAGTGTCTTTTACAGGATAGTGTCTTTCACAGGATAGTGTCTTTTACAGGATAGTGTCTTTCACAGGATAGTGTCTGTCACAGGATATTGTCTGTCACATGATAGTGTCTGTCAGGATAGTGTCTGTCAGGATAGTGTCTGTCACATGATAAGGATAGTGTCTGCCACAGGATAAGGATAGTGTCTGTCACAGGATAGTGTCTGTCACATGATAGTGTCTGTCAGGATAGTGTCTGTCACAGGATAAGGATAGTGTCTGTCACAGGATAGTGTCTGTCACAGGATACGGATAGTGTCTGTCACAGGATAAGGATAGTGTCTGCCACATGATAAGGATAGTGTCTGTCACAAGATAGTGTCTGTCATAGGATAAGGATAGTGTCTGCCACAGGATAAGGATAGTCTGTCTGTCACAGGATAGTGTCTGTCACATGATAGTGTCTGTCAGGATAGTGTCTGTCACAGGATACGGATAGTGTCTGTCACAGGATAAGGATAGTGTCTGCCACATGATAAGGATGGTGTCTGTCACAGGATAAGGATAGTGTCTGTCACAGGATAGTGTCTGTCACAGGATAGTGTTTGTCACAGGATAAGGATAGTGTCTGCCACAGGATAAGGATAGTGTCTGTCACAGGATAGTGTCTGTCACAGGATAGTGTCTGTCAGGATAGTGTCTGTCACAGGATAAGGATAGTGTCTGTCACAGGATAGTGTCTGTCACAGGATAAGGATAGTGTCTGTCACAGGATAGTGTCTGTCACAGGATAGTGTCTGTCAGGATAGTGTCTGTCACAGGATAAGGATAGTGTCTGTCACAGGATAGTGTCTGTCACATGATAAGGATAATGTCTGTCACAGGATAGTGTCTGTCCGGAAGAGGCTGTTTTGATCCCCACCTGTTTAGCTAAAAAATATATTTTTTAAAATATTTTTTGTTATCGTTGCCTATTTTGCATGTTATTTTGGCATTAATACACGTAATATGAAACCGCATACAAACATTGTCTCTTTTTTGCTTTCTTGAGTAAAGCAGCTCCAAAATGCAGGTGTTTCAACCTAGTTCAGTGCTTTCTGTGGTGGTGGAAAATACAGAGCGGAGGGTTTGGTGTCTGACGTGATTGGCTCAGTGTTCTGTCACTCCTGGGAATACTTGGTCACGTCAAAATCTATAGGGAAAGCTTGAAAATTCAAGCCTCTTGGGTGCTGCCATAGAGTTACATTAGAAGTGCCCATCCAAGAAGACTCAATTGGCCACAGATAAAATTACGTCACATCACATTATATCTACCATAGCTTTGATTAGACTGATCATGTCAACATCATACTTTCAAAATCTTTGCTAGCAAGCTAGACAAGGAGTCATCATCATGAATCAAGTCTACAATCTACTGGGAAATCCTTTTCAATCCTTGTCATATGAAGAGAAATTATAGATAAAACGTATCGGTGCTCATCGGCCATTGGACATAAACATTACACAACAAGTTGGAAATTGCAAATTCAACAACGAGTGGTTTGAAAGGAATCGGTGGCTGACTGCAAGTGCTGCAAAGCAATAACTAGCCTGCTATTCAGTGGGGAGGGTGTGTGGTCCAAGACTGGATTTAAGGGTCTCTTTTCCAAGCTTAAAATGTTAAACATTCACATGCAACACCATGGGCCAGAAAATATTGAACACATTGGCCAAGCCTTCAATTCAGTATGACTTCTGCCGCATTGAAAACAACTGGAAACTCAGAACTGGGAAATCTCAGACTTCAGTGAGTTCAACACAACTGGGAACTCAGAACTGGGAAATCTCAGACTTCAGTGTGTTCAACACAACTGGGAACTCAGAACTGGGAAATCTCAGACTTCAGTGAGTTCAACACAACTGGGAACTCAGAACTGGGAAATCTCAGACTTCAGTGAGTTCAACACAACTGGGAACTCAGAACTGGGAAATCTCAGACTTCAGTGAGTTCAACACAACTGGGAACTCAGAACTGGGAAATCTCAGACTTCAGTGTGTTCAACACAACTGGGAACTCAGAACTGGGAAATCTCAGACTTCAGTGAGTTCAACACAACTGGGAACTCAGAACTGGGAAATCTCAGACTACAGTGAGTTCAACACAACTGGGAACTCAGAACTGGGAAATCTCAGACTTCAGTGAGTTCAACACAACTGGGAACTCAGAACTGGGAAATCTCAGACTTCAGTGAGTTCAACACAACTGGGAACTCAGAACTGGGAAATCTCAGACTTCAGTGTGTTCAACACAACTGGGAACTCAGAACTGGGAAATCTCAGACTTCAGTGAGTTCAACACAACTGGGAACTCAGAACTGGGAAATCTCAGACTACAGTGAGTTCAACACAACTGGGAACTCAGAACTGGGAAATCTCAGACTTCAGTGAGTTCAACACAACTGGGAACTCAGAACTGGGAAATCTCAGACTTCAGTGAGTTCAACACAACTGGGAACTCAGAACTGGGAAATCTCAGACTTCAGTGTGTTCAACACAACTGGGAACTCAGAACTGGGAAATCTCAGACTTCAGTGTGTTCAACACAACTGGGAACTCAGAACTGGGAAATCTCAGACTTCAGTGTGTTCAACACAACTGGGAACTCAGAACTGGGAAATCTCAGACTTCAGTGTGTTCAACACAACTGGGAACTCAGAACTGGGAAATCTCAGACTTCAGTGTGTTCAACACAACTGGGAACTCAGAACTGGGAAATCTCAGACTTCAGTGAGTTCAACACAACTGGGAACTCAGAACTGGGAAATCTCAGACTTCAGTGAGTTCAACACAACTGGGAACTCAGAACTGGGAAATCTCAGACTTCAGTGAGTTCAACACAACTGGGAACTCAGAACTGGGAAATCTCAGACTTCAGTGAGTTCAACACAACTAGGAACTCAGAACTGGGAAATCTCAGACTTCAGTGAGTTCAACACAACTGGGAACTCAGAACTGGGAAATCTCAGACTTCAGTGAGTTCAACACAACTGGGAACTCAGAACTGGGAAATCTCAGACTTCAGTGAGTTCAACACAACTGGAAACTCAGAACTGGGAAATCTCAGACTTCAGTGAGTTCAACACAACTGGGAACTCAGAACTGGGAAATCTCAGACTTCAGTGAGTTCAACACAACTGGGAACTCAGAACTGGGAAATCTCAGACTTCAGTGAGTTTAACACACCTGGAAACTCAGAACTGGGAAATCTCAGACTTCAGTGAGTTCAACACAACTGGGAACTCAGAACTGGGAAATCTCAGACTACAGTGAGTTCAACACAACTGGGAACTCAGAACTGGGAAATCTCAGACTTCAGTGAGTTCAACACAACTGGGAACTCAGAACTGGGAAATCTCAGACTTCAGTGAGTTCAACACAACTGGGAACTCAGAACTGGGAAATCTCAGACTTCAGTGAGTTCAACACAACTGGGAACTCAGAACTGGGAAATCTCAGACTTCAGTGAGTTCAACACAACTGGAAACTCAGAACTGGGAAATCTCAGACTTCAGTGAGTTCAACACAACTGGGAACTCAGAACTGGGAAATCTCAGACTTCAGTGAGTTCAACACAACTGGGAACTCAGAACTGGGAAATCTCAGACTTCAGTGAGTTCAACACAACTGGAAACTCAGAACTGGGAAATCTCAGACTTCAGTGAGTTCAACACAACTGGGAACTCAGAACTGGGAAATCTCAGACTTCAGTGAGTTCAACACAACTGGGAACTCAGAACTGGGAAATCTCAGACTTCAGTGAGTTCAACACAACTGGGAACTCAGAACTGGGAAATCTCAGACTTCAGTGAGTTTAACACACCTGGAAACTCAGAACTGGGAAATCTCAGACTTCAGTGAGTTCAACACAACTGGGAACTCAGAACTGGGAAATCTCAGACTACAGTGAGTTCAACACAACTGGGAACTCAGAACTGGGAAATCTCAGACTTCAGTGAGTTCAACACAACTGGGAACTCAGAACTGGGAAATCTCAGACTTCAGTGAGTTCAACACAACTAGGAACTCAGAACTGGGAAATCTCAGACTTCAGTGAGTTCAACACAACTGGGAACTCAGAACTGGGAAATCTCAGACTTCAGTGAGTTCAACACAACTGGGAACTCAGAACTGGGAAATCTCAGACTTCAGTGAGTTCAACACAACTGGAAACTCAGAACTGGGAAATCTCAGACTTCAGTGAGTTCAACACAACTGGGAACTCAGAACTGGGAAATCTCAGACTTCAGTGAGTTCAACACAACTGGGAACTCAGAACTGGGAAATCTCAGACTTCAGTGAGTTCAACACAACTGGAAACTCAGAACTGGGAAATCTCAGACTTCAGTGAGTTCAACACAACTGGGAACTCAGAACTGGGAAATCTCAGACTTCAGTGAGTTCAACACAACTGGGAACTCAGAACTGGGAAATCTCAGACTTCAGTGAGTTCAACACAACTGGGAACTCAGAACTGGGAAATCTCAGACTTCAGTGAGTTCAACACAACTGGGAACTCAGAACTGGGAAATCTCAGACTTCAGTGAGTTCAACACAACTGGGAACTCAGAACTGGGAAATCTCAGACTTCAGTGAGTTCAACACAACTGGGAACTCAGAACTGGGAAATCTCAGACTTCAGTGAGTTCAACACAACTGGGAACTCAGAACTGGGAAATCTCAGACCTCAGTGAGTTCAACACAACTGGGAACTCAGAACTGGGAAATCTCAGACTACAGTGAGTTCAACACAACTGGGAACTCAGAACTGGGAAATCTCAGACTTCAGTGAGTTCAACACAACTGGGAACTCAGAACTGGGAAATCTCAGACTTCAGTGAGTTCAACACAACTGGGAACTCAGAACTGGGAAATCTCAGACTTCAGTGAGTTCAACACAACTGGAAACTCAGAACTGGGAAATCTCAGACTTCAGTGAGTTCAACACAACTGGGAACTCAGAACTGGGAAATCTCAGACTTCAGTGTGTTCAACACAACTGGGAACTCAGAACTGGGAAATCTCAGACTTCAGTGAGTTCAACACAACTGGGAACTCAGAACTGGGAAATCTCAGACTTCAGTGAGTTCAACACAACTGGGAACTCAGAACTGGGAAATCTCAGACTTCAGTGAGTTCAACACAACTGGGAACTCAGAACTGGGAAATCTCAGACTTCAGTGAGTTCAACACAACTGGGAACTCAGAACTGGGAAATCTCAGACTTCAGTGAGTTCAACACAACTGGGAACTCAGAACTGGGAAATCTCAGACTTCAGTGAGTTCAACACAACTGGAAACTCAGAACTGGGAAATCTCAGACTTCAGTGAGTTCAACACAACTGGGAACTCAGAACTGGGAAATCTCAGACTTCAGTGAGTTCAACACAACTGGGAACTCAGAACTGGGAAATCTCAGACTTCAGTGTGTTCAACACAACTGGGAACTCAGAACTGGGAAATCTCAGACTTCAGTGAGTTCAACACAACTGGGAACTCAGAACTGGGAAATCTCAGACTTCAGTGAGTTCAACACAACTGGGAACTCAGAACTGGGAAATCTCAGACTTCAGTGAGTTCAACACAACTGGGAACTCAGAACTGGGAAATCTCAGACTACAGTGAGTTCAACACAACTGGGAACTCTGAAAAAAACGAGCTCCGACTGGGAAAATACGTTTTGAGCGGTTATCCAACTCGGAATACCAAGCCGGGAACTCGGGCCTCTTTCTAGAGTTACGAGCAGAAGATCACTGACTTCATGACTCTACCTTGTTTTTTTTGTTGAGTCCCCAGTTGTCTTGACAGCACCATAAATCCAGAGAATAGCAGACTTTGATGAAAAAGTTTGATGAGAAAATTTACCCACAAGGACCACCTTCTGTTCAAGTGAGCACGGCACAACAAGGTGAGTCCAAAAATGTCTTGTATACTGCTGCATAAATGATGTAATATGCCAGGGTGTCACGACTTCCGCCGAAGTCGGCTCCCCTCCTTGTTCGTTCGGCGGTCGACGTCACCGGTCTTCTAACCATCGCCGCTCCATTTTTCATTGTTCCATTTGTTTTGTCTTGTTCCCCGCACACCTGGTTTTACAACCCCTAATCAACTGCATATCTTCCTCTGTTTCCCCCCATGTCTTTGTGTGGTTAATTGTTAAACATTTTTGCTTATTTGTGATTTTGTCGCACTTTGCACTTTTGCCTTTGGATGGAGGTTTGTTGGACACTGTTGCGTCCGCCTGTTGTTTGCTTCTGACGAATAAAGTGTGCGCCTGATCACAACTCTCTGCCCTCCTGCACCTGACTTCCACACCAGTAGATCACAACTCTCTGCTCTCCTGCACCTGACTTCTACACCAGTAGATCACAACTCTCTGCTCTCCTGCACCTGACTTCAACACCAGTAGATCACAACTCTCAGTTCTCCTGCACCTGACTCCTACATCAGTAGATCACAACTCTCTGCTCTCCTGCAACTGACTTCTACACCAGTAGATCACAACTCTCTGCTCTCCTGCACCTGACTTCAACACCAGTAGATTACAACTCTCTGCTCTCCTGCACCTGACTTCCACACCAGTAGATCACAACTCTCTGCTCTTCTGCACCTGACTTCAACACCAGTAGATCACAACTTTCTGTTCTCCTGCACCTGACTCCTACACCAATAGATCACAACTCTCTGCTCTCCTGCACCTGACTTCTACACCAGTAGATCACAACTCTCTGCACCTGACTTCTACACCAGTAGATCACAACTCTCTGCTCTCCTGCACCTGACTTCTACACCAGTAGATCACAACTCTCTGCTCTCCTGCACCTGACTTCAACACCAGTAGATCACAACTCTCTGTTCTCCTGCACCTGACTCCTACACCAGTAGATCACAACTCTCTGCTCTCCTGCACCTGACTTCTACACCAGTAGATCACAACTCTCTGCTCTCCTGCACCTGACTTCTACACCAGTAGATCACAACTCTCTGCCCTCCTGCACCTGACCTCTACACCAGTAGATAAACAGTTATATTGACTACGTCTGTCCTAGCTCTCTCACTAATGTCTTAATCAAAATTACAGATTGCCTCTTATCTGCTCGTCATCCCCTTATGCCATAGTTTGTACATCTCAATTGTCAGTAGAAACCACATTTGTTTAAACAAGTTAGCCATATCAGCTATGTTTTTTTAAAGGGCAGTAAATGAGGCTGAATGAACTGTTTCACTGCCAGATGAAGCTCCCCTGATAACCAGGTGTAGCAGTGGTAAGGATTCACTCCATGGTGTAGAAAAGAAAGCTCTGCTGTTGGGACAGCTTTATGGAGGCCCTAACAGTTTGTTCCTGCTATAGTGCAATTCATGTATTGTTTAGTGTTGTGTTGTGTAGTGGCTTTGCTGGCATGCACCCCACTTTTGTTTTGGGATTTTGCCCCACCAAGATTTACATGCTAAAATCGCCACTGCTGTCCGGCAACCTCTAACTCAGTCTCTTCTCTGGGTCACTGTGGAGAGCACTACCTCTAACTCAGTCTCTTCTCTGGGTCACTGTGGAGAGAACTACCTCTAACTCAGTCTCTTCTCTGGGTCACTGTGGAGAGAACTACCTCTAACTCAGTCTCTTCTCTGGGTCACTATGGAGAGCACTACCTCTAACTCAGTCTCTTCTCTGGGTCACTGTGGAGAGCACTACCTCTAACTCAGTCTCTTCTCTGGGTCACTGTAGAGAGCACTACCTCTAACTCAGTCTCTTCTCTGGGTCACTGTGGAGAGAACTACCTCTAACTCAGTCTCTTCTTTGGGTCACTGTGGAGAGCACTACCTCTAACTCAGTCTCTTCTCTGGGTCACTGTGGAGAGCACTACCTCTAACTCAGTCTCTTCTCTGGGTCACTGTGGAGAGCACTACCTCTAACTCAGTCTCTTCTCTGGGTCACTGTAGAGAGCACTACCTCTAACTCAGTCTCTTCTCTGGGTCACTGTGGAGAGAACTACCTCTAACTCAGTCTCTTCTTTGGGTCACTGTGGAGAGAACTACCTCTAACTCAGTCTCTTCTCTGGGTCACTGTGGAGAGCACTACCTCTAACTCAGTCTCTTCTCTAGGTCACTGTGGAGAGAACTACCTCTAACTCAGTCTCTTCTCTGGGTCACTGTGGAGAGCACTACCTCTAACTCAAGTCTCTTCTCTGGGTCACTGTGGAGAGCACTACCTCTAACTCAGTCTCTTCTCTGGGTCACCGTGGAGAGCACTACCTCTAACTCAGACGGTTAACTAGCACCACCTAGTGAAACCACTCTTAAAACACAACCTTTGAAAATAATATTGCACCAATGACACAGCATTTCCACTATGAAGCATACAGTAATATACTCAACACAAATATAAACACAACATGCAACAACTTCACAGATTTTACAGAGTTACAGTTCATATGAGGAAATCAGTCAATTTCAATACATTCATTAGGCCCTTAAATATGGATTTCATATGACTGGGCAGGGGAGCAGCCATGGGGGGCCTGGAAGGGCATAGGAGCACTGAGTTGGGAGCCAGGCCAAGCTAATCAGAATTAGTTTTCCCCCACAAAAGGGCATTATTACAGACAGAAATACTCCTCTGGTATTCAGACAAAAGCACAGGTGAAGAAGCCGGATGTGGAGGTCCTGGGTTGGCGTGGTTACACGTGGTCTGAGGTGAAGAAGCCGGATGTGGAGGTCCTGGGCTGGCGTGGTTACACGTGGTCTGAGGTGAAGAAGCCGGATGTGGAGGTCCTGGGTTGGCGTGGTTACACGTGGTCTGAGGTGAAGAAGCAGGATGTGGAGGTCCTGGGCTGGCGTGGTTACACGTGGTCTGAGGTGAAGAAGCCGGATGTGGAGGTCCTGGGCTGGCGTGGTTACACGTGGTCTGAGGTGAAGAAGCAGGATGTGGAGGTCCTGGGCTGGCGTGGTTACACGTGGTCTGAGGTGAAGAAGCCGGATGTGGAGGTCCTGGGCTGGCGTGGTTACACGTGGTCTGAGGTGAAGAAGCAGGATGTGGAGGTCCTGGGCTGGCGTGGTTACACGTGGTCTGAGGTGAAGAAGCCGGATGTGGAGGTCCTGGGCTGGCGTGGTTACACGTGGTCTGAGGTGAAGAAGCAGGATGTGGAGGTCCTGGGCTGGCGTGGTTACACGTGGTCTGAGGTGAAGAAGCCGGATGTGGAGGTCCTGGGCTGGCGTGGTTACACGTGGTCTGAGGTGAAGAAGCAGGATGTGGAGGTCCTGGGCTGGCGTGGTTACACGTGGTCTGAGGTGAAGAAGCCGGATGTGGAGGTCCTGGGCTGGCGTGGTTACACGTGGTCTGAGGTGAAGAAGCAGGATGTGGAGGTCCTGGGCTGGCGTGGTTATATGTGGTCTGAGGTGAAGAAGCCGGATGTGGAGGTCCTGGGCTGGCGTGGTTACACGTGGTCTGAGGTGAAGAAGCAGGATGTGGAGGTCCTGGGCTGGCGTGGTTACACGTGGTCTGAGGTGAAGAAGCCGGATGTGGAGGTCCTGGGCTGGCGTGGTTACACGTGGTCTGAGGTGAAGAAGCAGGATGTGGAGGTCCTGGGTTGGCGTGGTTACACGTGGTCTGAGGTGAAGAAGCAGGATGTGGAGGTCCTGGGCTGGCGTGGTTACACGTGGTCTGAGGTGAAGAAGCAGGATGTGGAGGTCCTGGGCTGGCGTGGTTACACGTGGTCTGAGGTTGTGAGGCCAGTTGGACGTAATACTCTAAAATGACATTGGAGACGGCTTATGGTAGAGAAATTAACATTAAATTGTCTGGCAACAGCTCTGGTGGACATTCCTGCAGTCAGCATGCCAAATGCACACTCCCTCAAAACTTGAAACATCTGTAGCATTGTGTTGTTTGACAAACTGCACAAGGTGCACCTGTGTACTGATCATGCTGTTTAATCAGCTCCTTGATATGCCACACCTGTCAGGTGGATGGATTACCTTGGCAAAGTAGAACTGCTCACTAACAGGGATGTAAACTAATTTGTGCCCAAAATTGGAGAGAAATAAGCTTATTGTGCATATGGAAAATGTCTGTGATGTTTTATTTCAGCTCATGAAACATGGGACCAACACTTTACACGTTGCGTTTATATTTTTGTTCCGTATAATTATTCCTACTCGACACCGTGAATTACACTCAAACACTTCAATGAGGCTGTAATCAGGAAGAAATAGTTGCACGAGTCTCAATAAATACCTGCATTGACTCAAATGATTGAATGCAAATAAGAGGCGACACACACACACAACAAGTGTTTAGATTGTAAACGTTCTGTATTCTAGAACATCTTTGTACCAATTAAAACAGTTTGTTGAGATACATTATAAATACAATTCTGTACATTATAATATTGCAAATAATACTATGTTCAAATACATGTATATGTACAACTCCTCATTAGGGAGAGCAGCTTTGATCTTGTCTTTAAAGTAAGGTCTTGGGTTTCTTTTCTTATTTACTTGAAATTACAGCATTTTAAAATTCTATTTCTCTCCACCACAGTTAGCCACAACTAGCTCTGGTCCAGGGCGTCAGCGAGGAATGCACTAACCCCCTGGACCAGAGCTAGCCACATCCACAGCTCCAATAAAATACAAAATGTCAGAGACATGGTTCATCATTCAGGTTATAAAACTATTTGACATCATCTCTCCCCTCCCATTTCCTCATAGTGTCCATCCCCTGTTCATACACCTCTCCCTGTAAAATAAACTAAATTCATTTGTTGACATGAGTATCTCTAAAAAAATACTTAAATGTTACTCATTAGTCAAAATAACATAGAAAATGCTGTCAGAGCAAATCACTGTAGGTAGGGTTCATCGTTAGTCATTCAACCTAACAGTAACAGTCCAGGGGTTTGGTGGAGGGCATTCAACCTAACAGTAACAGTCCAGGGGATTGGTGGAGGGCATTCAACCTAACAGTAACAGTCCAGGGGATTGGTGGAGGGCATTCAACCTAACAGTAACAG
Organism: Oncorhynchus mykiss; assembly: GCF_013265735.2. Lineage (NCBI taxonomy): Eukaryota > Metazoa > Chordata > Actinopteri > Salmoniformes > Salmonidae > Oncorhynchus > Oncorhynchus mykiss. The sequence goes on along the minus strand of NC_048566.1, from coordinate 6,841,371 downwards.
TCCAGGGGATTGGTGGAGGGCATTGTAAATGCCTGTGAGCTTCAGGTCATAATGCATCAGGCCAGCCAGCCTTCAGTCAGGCCCAGTCTAGCCTCAGTTTCCACCCCCTTGAGAGGCACAATGCATTATAGTACACACTGAGTGTACAAAACATTAAGAACACCTTACTAATATTGAGTTGCACCTCCTTTTGCCCTCAGAACAGCCTACATTCTCAGGGCATGAACTCAGGGCATGAAGTTGAAAGCGTTCCACAGGGATGCTGGCCCATGTTGACTCTACAAGGAGTTGAAAGCGTTCCACAGGGATGCTGGCCCATGTTGACTCTACAAGGAGTTGAACGCGTTCCACAGGGATGCTGGCCCATGTTGACTCGACAAGGAGTTGAAAGCGTTCCACAGGGATGCTGGCCCATGTTGACTCTACAAGGAGTTGAAAGCGTTCCACAGGGATGCTGGCCCATGTTGACTCTACAAGGAGTTGAAAGCGTTCCACAGGGATGCTGGCCCATGTTGACTCGACAAGGAGTTGAAAGCGTTCCACAGGGATGCTGGCCCATGTTGACTCGACAAGGAGTTGAAAGCGTTCCACAGGGATGCTGGCCCATGTTGACTCTACAAGGAGTTGAAAGCGTTCCACAGGGATGCTGGCCCATGTTGACTCTACAAGGAGTTGAAAGCGTTCCACAGGGATGCTGGCCCATGTTGACTCTACAAGGAGTTGAAAGCGTTCCACAGGGATGCTGGCCCATGTTGACTCTACAAGGAGTTGAAAGCGTTCCACAGGGATGCTGGCCCATGTTGACTCCAATGCTTCCCACAGTTGTGGATGTTGGCTGGATGTCCTTCGGGTGGTGGAAAATACTTGATTGACACAGGAAACTGTTGCGTGTGGAAAAACCCAGCAGCGTTGCAGTTCTTGACACAAACCGGTACCTCTGGCATCTACTACCATACCCCATTCAAAGGCACTTAAATATGTTGTCTTGCCCGTTCACCCTCTGAATGGCCCTCACACACAATCCATGTCTCAGGGCCTAAAAATCCTTCTTTAACCTGTTTCCTCCCCTTCATCTACAAGAGGATTCAACAAGAGACATGAAGAAGGGACTGCTGTCACCTGGATTCACCTGGTCAGTCTGTCTCATGGAAAGAGCATGTGTTCTTAATGTTTTGTAAACTCAGTGAAGTGCTCCTCACAACCGGGATCATATTCATTGGTGTACATACCCCATAGCAAAACGTTCTGCAACGGAAAAGGTTTCACAAAACAAAAACAGAGAGTTTCTTATTGGACAAGTTCATGTACTCTTTCCCCTTTTCAGTCTGTTTTCTTCCATTTTGTGCCTAGTGAATACGACCCAGAGGAAGCCAAGTCGCTTAATTCAGATAGTTGACACAGCATAGATCCAACATGGACACCTCAGTTTCCATCCCCTTGAGAGGCACAATGCAGGACAGTGGAGAAACTGAGAAACACGCACAGATAAGGATACGTTTCCTTTGTCCTGAATGGAAGACAGAAGTCTTGTGTGAGGAACTCTGCGAGGGTTGATCCACTCCAGTGCAAGAAGCATGATTCAGTCAGTCAGCAATGGCAACAGTCCCAATAGTTTCAGTGGGGGGGGACGACAATCTGTCATTCCACAGTGTTACAGTACACCACCAACAACAACAACAACAGGCTAATGATGAAGCCTACATGGGCAACATAGCAACCACAGTCATACATCTTCAAATTCATGATTCATGAAATCATGTTCAATTCATGATTTGTTTGCAGATGGCCCAAAAGTTCATGAGGACTCGTGGCCTAGGCACTATGTTTACTTTGACACACATATCATATGTACACACACACACACACACACACACACACACACACACACACACACACACACACACACACACACACACACACACACACACACACACACACACACACACACACACACACACACACACACACACACACACCAGTTAAAACAGCAGATATGAAACCTTAGTTCTTTGGTAACCCCTGACGACATATCACAGTGACATGGATAACCAATCCGGATAACAGTGAGTTATCAACACTAGTACATTCTGGATCCACACACCCCAGATGACAACTCTCTGTCACCTCTACAGGAAGATCTGGTGTTTGCACAGGAATATGAGCTGCTGAGCTGATTCAATGATACCACCGTCAGATAAACACGTGTGGGTCATGTCTATCCATCTACACGCTCTCTAGCTAAAATAACGCAGCAGAAAACTTGGATGTGTGCGTTTGACTTTCAGTGAACAACGATATTGAACGATGATATGCCTTCATAAAACGCATGGGACAGATATGTTAAAGGGAAAGCAGACGTTCATACCGACAGACAGAACACATGATCGGAAGTCTAGTGGAACAGAGGGAGGGTGAGAATGAGAGAAGAAGAGCTGGTTTTGGGGCTCAGCTGTTGAGCGCTGACAGCTGCCCCTGGTCTAGTAGGAACTGTTCTGGATCTGGCCCTGGTCTAGTAGGAACTATTCTGGATCTGGCCCTGATCTAGTAGAAACTGTTCTAGATCTGGCCCTGGTCTAGTAGGAACTGTTCTAGATTTGGGCCTGGTCTAGTAGGAACTGTTCTGGATCTGGCCCTGGTCTAGTAGGAACTGTTCTGGATCTGGCCCTGGTCTAGTAGGAACTGTTCTGGATCTGGCCCTGATCTAGTAGGAACTGTTCTGGATCTGGCCCTGGTCTAGTAGGAACTGTTCTGGATCTGGGCCTGGTCTAGTAGGAACTGTTCTGGATCTGGCCCTGGTCTAGTAGGAACTGTTCTGGATCTGGCCCTGGTCTAGTAGAAACTGTTCTGGATCTGGCCCTGGTCTAGTAGGAACTGTTCTAGATCTGGCCCTGGTCTAGTAGAAACTGTTCTGGATCTGGCCCTGGTCTAGTAGGAACTGTTCTAGATCTGGCCCTGGTCTAGTAGGAACTGTTCTAAATCTGGGCCTGGTCTAGTAGGAACTGTTCTGGATCTGGCCCTGATCTAGTAGAAACTGTTCTGGATCTGGCCCTGATCTAGTAGGAACTGTTCTAGATCTGGGCCTGGTCTAGTAGGAACTGTTCTGGATCTGGGCCTGGTCTAGTAGGAACTGTTCTGGATCTGGCCCTGGTCTAGTAGGAACTGTTCTAGATCTGGCCCTGGTCTAGTAGGAACTGTTCTGGATCTGGGCCTGGTCTAGTAGGAACTGTTCTAGATCTGGGCCTGGTCTAGTAGGAACTGTTCTGGATCTGGCCCTGGTCTAGTAGGAACTGTTCTGGATCTGGCCCTGGTCTAGTAGGAACTGTTCTGGATCTGGCCCTGGTCTAGTAGGAACTGTTCTGGATCTGGCCCTGGTCTAGTAGGAACTGTTCTGGATCTGGCCCTGGTCTAGTAGGAACTGCTCTGGATCTGGGTACCCCCTTTAGATGATAGTCCTGGGTGGAAAGTTCCTTTCCCCAAATTCCCAGGTTTTCCAGAAATGCTGGTTTGAGGATTCTGGAGTTCCTTCTTATTCCCTCCTGATTCTGGGAATATTCCAACCGTGATTCCTGGAAAGACTGGGAATTTGGGGAGTTTAGTGAATTTTATCGGACCAGAGGCTGGGGGTCTGTGGTGTCCATGGAGGGGGGTCCTCTAGTGAGACAGGAGGGCTTGACGAACACCCCGTGGCCTGGAGGACAGCGGAAGTAAACCCTCCCCTGGACTGTCCCGTTGTGCTTGCCTGGACAGTGGAGACAGAGGGGATATTCAGGAGTCATGTGACCATTCACCATACATCTCAAACACATGACAGGTTCCTCACAGGTCCAGTTAAGGTCAGTTAAGTATTGCCAGAGCACCAGCACTCTAAGAGAATGTCCCAAATGACAGTCTCACCCTATATAGTGCACTACTTTTGACCAGCACACTATGGGTGCACCCTACATAGGGCACTACAGTAGATAAGGAACTGGGAGGCATCCCAGTACATCATTATTACACAGAACATAATTTGATAACTAAACAGCCACTCACCCACAGCCAGGTCCAGCTGCACCCCGACCCAGATCCCCTTGGCGAACTCCACCCCGCCGACGTAGTGCACCGTGCCGCTCCTCTTCCCCACCCAGACCTGCTCCCCGGGAGCCATCCAGTCAGGCAGCTGGGCCACCGGAGAACCAGAGCCCTCGTCTCCGCTGCAGGAGTCCCCAGAGGCCTCAGTGCTGCTGGGGTTGGGGCTAGGGCAGCATGGGCTGGGACAGGGGCTCCCTGGAGGTAGGTCTCCCTGGATTGGCTCCTGGATCTGGGGCTCTCCTCCTGCTAGCTGGCCTGGCGGGCTGGAGGGTGGTGGGCAGGGCATGGCTACGCTGCCGATACACTGTTTGCCGTTGTGGAGGTGTGAGTGGGGCTGAGGGAGCCGGGCGTTACCGGGGTGAGATGTATGTTGTTGTTGTTGTGTGTTGATGACGACCAGGTCTTTGTCAGAGGTCTGGTGCCTGCTGCCAGAGCCCCCTTTCTCCTCCTCCGCTGGGACAGGGGATATGTGTGGTGCATCCCCAGACTGGAAGTGTCCCAGCTCACCCAGATCCTCCATGCCGTCGTCGGCCCCCTTGAAGTCTGTAAACTCTTGGCTGACGCTGAGGACACACCTGCGGGGCTGCGGGGAGGGTGGCTGCTCTGAGCAGTTAGGAATACTGACAGGGGAGGAGGGGGAGGGTGGCTGCTCTGAGCAGTTAGGAATACTGACAGGGGAGGAGGGGGAGGTGGTGGGGAGGGGCTGGGAGGGGACGCCGGGGGGAAACGCAGGGGTTTGGGTGTCACCCCACGGCGAGACACTTCTGGTCTGGACACAGCCTCGGGCCGTGCTGGTGCAGTGGAAGGAGGGGGACTCGTGGGGGTGGAGGTTGTGGGTTTCCCGGTCAGGGTCATTTCTGTCTTGAGCCATTGCGGAGGCGCTGAGCTGGTCGGAGCTGTCGCTGGCCCCGAATGGCACGTCAGAGAGCGTGGCGTCTGAGGCACTGTGGGAGAAGTAACCGCTGGTGCAGCTGCTGGCGGTGGGGCTCCGGGGAGCCCCCTCTCTTTCCCCCCCTCCACCATGTCCCCGAACCCCCCTCAGCTCTCCCCTGCCCCCCGTCCCCCCCTCCTGGCTCTCCAGGGCAGCGTTGTACACCTCAAAGTTGGCAAAGTCCTCTGGGATGTAGGACTGGAAGCTGTGGAAGTCCTGAGGGCCCAGACCCAAACTCAGGGCCATGTCTGTTTCCTCCTCAGAGTCCTGGAATAGACACCACACAGAGACAGACACCACACAGAGACAGACATCACACAGAGACAGACATCACACAGAGACAGACATCACACAGAGACAGACACCACACAGAGACAGACATCACACAGAGACAGACAGACACCACACAGAGACAGACAGACATCACACAGAGACAGACATCACACAGAGACAGACACCACACAGAGACAGACATCACACAGAGACAGACATCACACAGAGACAGACACCAAACAGAGACAGACATCACACAGAGACAGACATCACACAGAGACAGACAGACACCACACAGAGACAGACAGACATCACACAGAGACAGACATCACACAGAGACAGACATCACACAGAGACAGACAGACACCACACAGAGACAGACAGACATCACACAGAGACAGACATCATGCAGAGACAGACATCACACAGAGACAGACAGACACCACACAGAGACAGACAGGGACACAGGATAGACACCACACAGAGACAGACACCACACAGAAACAGACAGACACCACACAGAGACAGACAGACATCACACAGAGACAGACAGGGACACAGGATAGACATCACACAGGAACAGCCAGACAGACACAGGACAGACACCACACAGGGACAGACAGGGACACAGGATAGACACCACACAGGGACAGACAGGGACACAGGACAGACAGGGACACAGGACAGACATTACACAGGGACAGACAGGGACACAGGACAGAACGCACCAGAGACAATGTCAGCTACTGTTTCTTTCTGCAGGGGAGCCTATCAGGGGAGCCTATCAGGGGAGCCTATCGATGGAGCCTATCGGTGGAGCCTATCGGTGGAGGCTGGTGGGGGGGTTGAATGGAATCAAGTGTTTGATATGTTTGATACCATTCAATGTTTTCCATTCCAGCTGTTACAAAGAGCCGTCTTCTGATTGACTGTGTCACCAGCCACCACTGGAGCCTACCACCTACTACATGATATTAAAATGCATTGAGGACAGCGACTGTAACCATGGATGGACTGGTGGTTGGTTGAGAGGATGTTGGAAAAAACATGAGCTGATGACATCATGCACTTCATGCCGTATTCACGTCAAGGCACCATGGTATTTGTGTGTGTGTGTGTGTGTGTGTGTGTGTGTGTGTGTGTGTGTGTGTGTGTGCGTGCGTGCGTGCGTGTGTGTGTGACTTACAGCGGTGTGTGGCAGTGTGAGGCTGAGCTTCCTGCTGGTGCAGGTACTGAGGGTGAGGGTGGAGGGGGTGAGGGTGGCGGTGGAGGGGCTGCGGTGGCCCTCGCTGCCCGCTCTGGGCCTGCGCCAGGGGGCTTGGCCGTGGCAGGGAGGGGGGAGCAGCACAGAGCTGTCCACACATGAAGAGCGCATGCTCTGCAGATGGGAGTCACACAGGAGGCATGCATGGAGCAGGTGAGTTAACATACATACATGCACAGTCCATAGGGTGTAGAGTTAGTTAGTTAGTGGAACTGGTGATACAGACATGCAGGCCACATTGAATGGAAAACCATGTGTATTAGATGGACATGGTTGGCATCCTAAATGTCATGCTAGTTCAGTGCAGCTAGATGTAGAGCATGGAGCTCCCCATTCACACAATAGATGTAGAGCATGGAGCTCCCCATTCACACACTAGATGTAGAGCATGGAGCTCCCCATTCACACAATAGATGTAGAGCATGGAGCTCCCCATTCACACAATAGATGTAGAGCATGGAGCTCCCCATTCACACAATAGATGTAGAGCATGGAGCTCCCCATTCACACACTAGATGTAGAGCATGGAGCTCCCCATTCACACAATAGATGTAGAGCATGGAGCTCCCCATTCACACAATAGATGTAGAGCATGGAGCTCCCCATTCACACAATAGATGTAGAGCATGGAGCTCCCCATTCACACAATAGATGTAGAGCATGGAGCTCCCCATTCACACAATAGATGTAGAGCATGGAGCTCCCCATTCACACAATAGATGTAGAGCATGGAGCTCCCCATTCACACAATAGATGTAGAGCATGGAGCTCCCCATTCACACAGTAGATGTAGAGCATGGAGCTCCCCATTCACACAATAGATGTAGAGCATGGAGCTCCCCATTCACACAATAGATGTAGAGCATGGAGCTCCCCATTCACACAATAGATGTAGAGCATGGAGCTCCCCATTCACACAATAGATGTAGAGCATGGAGCTCCCCATTCACACAATAGATGTAGAGCATGGAGCTCCCCATTCACACAATAGATGTAGAGCATGGAGCTCCCCATTCACACAATAGATGTAAAGCATGGAGCTCCCCATTCACACAATAGATGTAGAGCATGGAGCTCCCTATTCACACAGTAGATGTAGAGCATGGAGCTCCCCATTCACACAATAGATGTAGAGCATGGAGCTCCCCATTCACACAATAGATGTAGAGCATGGAGCTCCCCATTCACACAATAGATGTAGAGCATGGAGCTCCCCATTCACACAATGGATGTAGAGCATGGAGCTCCCCATTCACACAATAGATGTAGAGCATGGAGCTCCCCATTCACACAATAGATGTAGAGCATGGAGCTCCCCATTCACACAGTAGATGTAGAGCATGGAGCTCCCCATTCACACAATAGATGTAGAGCATGGAGCTCCCCATTCACACAATAGATGTAGAGCATGGAGCTCCCCATTCACACAATAGATGTAGAGCATGGAGCTCCCCATTCACACAATAGATGTAGAGCATGGAGCTCCCCATTCACACAGTAGATCTAGAGCATGGAGCTCCCCATTCACACAGTAGATGTAGAGCATGGAGCTCCCCATTCACACAATAGATGTAGAGCATGGAGCTCCCCATTCACACAATAGATGTAGAGCATGGAGCTCCCCATTCACACAATAGATGTAGAGCATGGAGCTCCCCATTCACACAGTAGATGTAGAGCATGGCGCTCCCCATTCACACAATAGATGTAGAGCATGGAGCTCCCCATTCACACAATAGATGTAGAGCATGGAGCTCCCCATTCACACAATAGATGTAGAGCATGGAGCTCCCCATTCACACAATAGATGTAGAGCATGGAGCTCCCCATTCACACAATAGATAAACATATGTGAGCAGATCACATTCAGCCAGAACAATCAGCAATCATCAGACAGGTTTAGTAGAATTAGTAGCTGTTGATTGTAGTAAATATCTGCCTGTGTTTACTGGATTCACTTAGAATGTCCTGTCTTCAATGACTACTACTGACGTACTGTCATACTGTCACAGTGCAGACAAGGAGGGATGTCACTGGACTTAGAATGTCCTGTCTTCAATGACTACTACTGACGTACTGTCATACTGTCACATTGCAGACAAGGAGGGATGTCACTGGACTTGGGAACCATGGGAACGGCAGGGGAAGAAAAAGGAGATGAAGAAGCAAAACACAGGAAAGGAAATAAGGAAAGACAGAAAGAAAGAGAGGAGAGATAAAAGGGGCCAGAGATGACTAGAGAGAGAGAGAGAGAGAGAGAGCGAGAGAGAGAGAGGGATGGATAAAGAGAGAGAGGAGAGATGAAATAAACGGGGCCAGAGATGACTAGAGAGAGAGAGAGAGGGATGGATGGATAAAGACAGAGAGGGATGGTTGTGGCCCATACCTCCTGTCCCAGTAGTGGTCGTGCCTCCAGGACTCTCTTGGTCTTGCTCTCCTCTCTGACTGGCAGCAGAGACTTGAGGAACTTGGGCGTCTGGGGAGAGAGGGCCTTGAACGGGCTGGAGTTGAAGAAGGTGGGGCTCTCTGGTACCAGACCTGAGGGGGAACGCACTAGTAAAAACAAACATCATAGCTCTTTAAATTCTACATTTAGAATGATTTTTAGTCCTATACTATTCTTAATCTGTCTGGGAAACCAGCCAATGACTTCCTATTACAGTCCTCATACGGAGGGAGGGCCTGGAGGTTTTCCTGACTGAGAAACACTCATGGCCCTAAATATGATCTAAAACAAGAGTTTCCTGGTCAGGCCTCCTGGTCTCAACTATAGCTGGAGTTGATGCTGTTGATTTCTGGTTGTTTACCGTGATTCTCTGTCTTGTTTCTGAGTGGCGTCCCACACAGAGAACCACCGTCCTGGGGAGTGCAGTCAGAGACATCCTGATGAAGGTCACAATGGTCCTGGAGGACCAGACAGACAGGTTAGAGTCACAATGGTCCTGGAGGACCAGACAGACAGACAGGTTAGAGTCACAATGGTCCTGGAGGACCAGACAGACAGGTTAGAGTCACAATGGTCCTGGAGGACCAGACAGACAGACAGGTTAGAGTCACAATGGTCCTGGAGGACCAGACAGACAGACAGACAGACAGACAGACAGACAGGTTAGAGTCACAATGACCCTGGAGGAGGACCAGACAGTACAGTATTATACCTTCCAGTCTACATCCTCCCAGCCAATCAGGTCTGTTTATAATAATGAACCATCCTACTGTACTGTACCTTCCAGTCTACATCCTCCCAGCCAATCAGGTCTGTTTATAATAATGAACCATCCTACTGTCCTGTACTGTCCAGTCTACATCCTCCCAGCCAATCAGGTCTGTTTATAATAATGAACCATCCTACTGTACTGTACCTTCCAGTCTACATCCTCCCAGCCAATCAGGTCTGTTTTGCTGCAGGAAGTCTGGAAGACAACAGCAAGCGATTACTAACTCACACATTTCTGTCTTACATGCTGTACATTGGGGGTGCTGGTGTGTGTGTCTTACGTGCTATACTTTGGGGGTGCTGGTGTGTGTGTGTGTGTGTCTCTTACGTTGGGGGTGCTGGTGTGTGTGTGTGTGTGTGTCTCTTACGTGCTGTACGTTGGGGGTGCTGAAGCTCCTTCTGATGTTTCTCCCTTTAACAGACAGAGCTTCCTTCACCGTCACCGCCTGATGACATCAATCAAACAAACGTTATTGTCCCCAGACAGAAATGTGGTTGGCAGTGATCCATCTAGAAACCTCCGTTACACAAACCACACAGGATTCACACACATCTAAACTCATCATTTACCATGTGTAACAGCAAGAGGCAGTACGATTCAACAGCGTGAAGTGTGTGTGTGTGTGTGAAAAGTGTGTGTGTGTTTGTGTAGTGTGTGTGAAGTGTGTGTTTGTGTAGTGTGTGAATTGTGTGTGTGTGTGTGAAGTATGTGAAGTGTGTGTGAAGTGTGTGTGTGAAGTGTGTGTGTTTGTGTAGTGTGCGTGAAGTGTGTGTGTGTGAAGTGTGTGTGTGAGGTGTGTGTGTGAGAGGTACCTGTCTGAGTCTCTCCAGGCTCAGTATATTCTCCACCTCCAGAAGTCCTCTGGTGTATTGCTCTATGTAGGTCTGTCCATCCTGACTCTCCTCACCGTCTCCCCTCGCTGCCATCAGGGCCAGAGTCTCTCTCTCCTCAGGCTCCTCAGACGCCTGGACACACCATTATTATATTATAACACAACATTATCATATTACAATACAACATTATTATATGACAATACAACATTATCATATTACATCACATCACACCATTATCACATTACAACACACCATTATCGTATTACAACACAACATTATCATATTACATTACAGCATTATCATATTACATTACAACATTGTCGTATTACATCGCATCGCACCATTATCACATTACAACACACCATTATCATATTACAACACAACATTATCATATTACACTACAACATGATCATATTACAACACAACATTATCATATTACATTACAACTTTATCATATTACAATACAACATCATATTACAATACAACATTATCATATTACAACACAACATTATCATATTACAACACAACATTATCATATTACATTACAACATCATATTACAATACAACATTATCATACTACAATACAACATTATTATATTACACCACAACACTATCATATTACAATACAACATTATCATATTACAATACAGCATTATCATATTACAATACAACATTATTATTTTACAACACAACAACATTATCATATTACAATACAACAATATTATCATATTACAATACAACATTATCATATTACAATACAACAATATTATCATATTACAATACAACACTATTATTATATTACAATACAACAATATTACACTACAATAAAACACAACATTATTACACTACAATACAACATTATTATATTACATTACAACACAACATTATCATATTACAATACAACATTATTATATTACATTACAACACAACATTATCATATTACAATACAACACAACATTATTATATTACAACACAACATTATTATATTACAACACAACATTATTAAATTACAATAAAACACAATATTATTATATTACAAGAGAGTTAACCAAACTGTGTCCTAGGGTGGTATAGCTGTCTAAGAGTTAACAATGTAGCCATGTTATTTTCTACTTCCTGTATATAGATAGCCATGTTATTTTCTACTTCCTGTATATAGATAGCCATGTTATTTTCTACTTCCTGTATATAGATAGCCATGTTATTTTCTACTTCCTGTATATAGACAGTCATGTTATTTTCTACTTCCTGTATATAGACAGTCATGTTATTTTCTACTTCCTGTATATAGATAGCCATGTTATTTTCTACTTCCTGTATATAGATAGTCATGTTATTTTCTACTTCCTGTATATAGATAGCCATGTTATTTTCTACTTCCTGTATATAGATAGTCATGTTATTTTCTACTTCCTGTATATAGATAGCCATGTTATTTTCTACTTCCTGTATATAGATAGTCATGTTATTTTCTACTTCCTGTATATAGATAGTCATGTTATTTTCTACTTCCTGTATATAGATAGTCATGTTATTTTCTACTTCCTGTATGTATATAGCCATGTTATTTGTACTTGTTATTTTTATTTGTTATTCACTGTCACAATGTTTTATTTGATCTTTAACTGCATTGTTGGAAAAGGACCCGTAAGGAAGCGTCTCAACGTCAGTCTACACCTGTTGTCTACCAAGCATGTGACACATAACCTTCGATTTGATATAAAATACAACCTGTCCAATTAACTACACCTAAAACATGTGAGAAGGGGGACTCCCTCACTCCTTAAGAAAATCAATGAACAATACTTTTATTGTACCATTTTCTCTGGATACCAAAAATGAAATAAAAAATAGTTTCTAACTTTATGTGGATACTAGTCCCCTTGCAGATGGTTCAGACTAGTTATTGTTGGTATACTATATTTAACACAGTGACACTGACATCACACAGGAACAGTGAAGCTGTTTACCTTTGGTATATTTGACAGAATCTCATAGGTGACTCCACAGGAGTACAGTGTGTTCTTCAAGGACATCCTTCTCTTCAGACTCTGGGTGAAGCTCTACGACAGAGAAAAACAACATGGTGGATCAGTACTGAGTACAGTGTGTTCTTCAAGGACATCCTTCTCTTCAGACTCTGGGTGAAGCTCTACGACAGAGAAAAACAACATGGTGGATCAGTACTGAGTACAGTGTGTTCTTCAAGGACATCCTTCTCTTCAGACTCTGGGTGAAGCTCTACGACAGAGAAAAACAACATGGTGGATCAGTACTGAGTACAGTGTGTTCTTCAAGGACATCCTTCTCTTCAGACTCTGGGTGAAGCTCTACGACAGAGAAAAACAACATGGTGGATCAGTACTGAGTACAGTGTGTTCTTCAAGGACATCCTTCTCTTCAGACTCTGGGTGAAGCTCTACGACAGAGAAAAACAACATGGTGGATCAGTACTGAGTACAGTGTGTTCTTCAAGGACATCCTTCTCTTCAGACTCTGGGTGAAGCTCTACGACAGAGAAAAACAACATGGTGGATCAGTACTGAGTACAGTGTGTTCTTCAAGGACATCCTTCTCTTCAGACTCTGGGTGAAGCTCTACGACAGAGAAAAACAACATGGTGGATCAGTACTGAGTACAGTGTGTTCTTCAAGGACATCCTTCTCTTCAGACTCTGGGTGAAGCTCTACGACAGAGAAAAACAACATGGTGGATCAGTACTGAGTACAGTGTGTTCTTCAAGGACATCCTTCTCTTCAGACTCTGGGTGAAGCTCTACGACAGAGAAAAACAACATGCTGGATCAGTACTGAGTACAGTGTGTTCTTCAAGGACATCCTTCTCTTCAGACTCTGGGTGAAGCTCTATGACAGAGAAAAACAACATGGCAGACAGAGAGTGTTACAGGGCAGGATGCCCGGACAGAGGTGAAACCCAGTCCTAGCATGCCTGTTAGTCCAGGACTAGGCTTAATCTGGGTCGGGGAAACCGGGATTTAATGTTTCTCTAATCTAATTATGTGCTGTCAGTCATGTCAGTAGTCACCAGGCCGGTCAGTGCTGTTTGTTGTAGATGTTGACAGATGTTTGTCTGTCTGTCAGTCTGTGTGTGTGTCTGTCAGTCTGTGTGTGTGTCTGTTAGTCTGTGTGTGTCTGTCTGTCAGTCTGTGTGTGTGTCTGTCAGTCTGTGTGTGTGTCTGTCAGTCTGTGTGTGTGTCTGTCAGTCTGTGTGTGTGTGTCAGTCAGTCTGTGTGTGTGTGTGTCTGTGTGTCTGTCTGTCAGTCTGTGTGTGTGTCTGTCTGTCTGTCTGTGTGTGTGTGTGTCTGTCAGTCTGTGTGTGTGTCTGTCAGTCTGTGTGTGTGTCTGTCAGTCTGTGTGTGTGTGTGTGTGTGTCTGTCTGTCAGTCTGTGTGTGTGTGTGTGTGTGTGTGTGTGTGTGTGTCTGTCAGTGTGTGTGTGTGTGTGTGTGTGTGTGTCTGTCAGTGTGTGTGTGTGTGTGTGTGTGTGTGTCTGTCAGTGTGTGTGTGTGTGTGTGTGTGTGTGTCTGTCAGTGTGTGTGTGTGTGTGTGTGTGTCTCCAGTCCAGGCAGTGCAGACCTGTTTGTTGTAGATGTTGACAGAGATCCTCTTGCGCAGCACCAGCTCCATGGAGACAGGATGGCTGAGCTGCACCGTGGCTTTAATGATCACGTAGATACGCTCGTTGGGTGACGTCACGCGGTTCAGGTGCACAGAGTCGTGGATGGATGAGTCCCAGGAGCACAGCGCTGACACCTGGTGGCAGGAGGACAGATGACAGGAGGTATTTACATGCTACACTGCACGGTGCAAAACACAACTGTTATTCTCAGGGTTGCAAAATTCCGGGTAAATTCCCCAAAATTATTCTCAGGTTTTCACAAAATCCTGATTGGAGGACTTCCGGGTTTCCTGCATATTTCCTCCTGATTCCGGGAATCTTCCAACCGGGATTTCTGGAAAACGGGAAGTGGCCAGTGCACGTGCGCGCGCACACACACTCTCTCTTGTACAGCTGACCTTGTGGGGACACACAATTCAGTCTAATTCAAAATCAAATTTCCCTAACCCTAAACCTAACCCGTACTCTTACCCTAACCTTAACCCTAAAAATTGCTCTTAACCCTAAACCTAACTCTAGTTCTTAAACCTAACCCTAGCTCCTAACCCTGGTTCTTAAACCTAACCCTAGCTCCTAACCCTAGTTCTTAAACCTAACCCTAGCTCCTAACCCTGGTTCCTAAAGCTAAACCTAACCCTAGCTCCTAACCCTAGTTCTTAAACCTAACCTATCTCCTAACCCTGGTTCTTAAACCTAACCCTAGCTCCTAACCCTAGTTCTTAAACCTAACCCTAGCTCCTAACCCTAGTTCTTAAACCTAACCCTAGCTCCTAACCCTAGTTCTTAAACCTAACCCTAGCTCCTAACCCTGGTTCCTAAACCTAAACCTAACCCTAGCTCCTAACCCTAGTTCTTAAACCTAACCTATCTCCTAACGCTAGTTCTTAAACCTAACCTATCTCCTAACCCTGGTTCTTAAACCTAACCCTAGCTCCTAACCCTAGTTCTTAAACCTAACCCTAGCTCCTAACCCTAGTTCTTAAACCTAACCCTAGCTCCTAACCCTGGTTCCTAAACCTAAACCTAACCCTAGCTCCTAACCCTAGTTCTTAAACCTAACCCTAGCTCCTAACCCTGGTTCTTAAACCTAACCCTAGCTCCTAACCCTAGTTCTTAAACCTAACCCTAGCTCCTAACCCTAGTTCTTAAACCTAACCCTAGCTCCTAACCCTGGTTCCTAAACCTAACCCTAAACCTAACCCTAGCTCCTAACTCTAAACCTAACCCTAGCTCCTAACTCTAAACCTAACCCTAGCTCCTAACTCTAAACCTAACCCTAGCTCCTAACCCTAAACCTTAGTTCCTAAACCTAGTTCCTAAACCTAACCCTAGCTCCTAACCCTAAACCTAACCCTAGCTCCTAAATCTAAACCTAGCTCCTAACCCTAAACCTAGCTCCTAACTCTAAACCTAGTTCCTAAACCTAACCCTAGTTCTTAAACCTAACCTATCTCCTAACCCTGGTTCTTAAACCTAACCCTAGCTCCTAACCCTAGTTCTTAAACCTAACCCTAGCTCCTAACCCTAGTTCTTAAACCTAACCCTAGCTCCTAACCCTGGTTCCTAAACCTAACCCTAGCTCCTAACCCTAAACCTAACCCTAGCTCCTAACTCTAAACCTAACCCTAGCTCCTAACTCTAAACCTAACCCTAGCTCCTAACTCTAAACCTAACCCTAGCTCCTAACCCTAAACCTTAGTTCCTAAACCTAGTTCCTAAACCTAACCCTAGCTCCTAACCCTAAACCTAACCCTAGCTCCTAAATCTAAACCTAGCTCCTAACCCTAAACCTAGCTCCTAACTCTAAACCTAGTTCCTAAACCTAACCCTAGCTCCTAACCCTAAACCTAACCCTAGCTCCTAACTCTAACCCTAGCTCCTAACCCTAAACCTTAGTTCCTAAACCTAACCCTAGCTCCTAACCCTAAACCTAACCCTAGCTCCTAACTCTAAACCAACAAAATGTCCCCAGTTGGTCATAATACTTTTTTGTGTGACTTCTGGTCCTCACAAGAATAGTGAAACACATCCACACACACACACAGTACTCTACCTCGTCATCACTGTGTCTGATGATTGGCAGGTAGAAAAACTGGCTGCCGTGCTCCTTGGGTAGGATAGAGTTAACCCCGGCAGCGTTGGGT
>NC_048566.1:6797500-6822500 GCF_013265735.2 Oncorhynchus mykiss | reverse complement strand
AGAGTCCAGAATACTGAATGAAGACAGGACTGATACAGAGTGGAGCTGTAGAGTCCAGAATACTGAATAAACTGAATGAAGACAGGACTGATACAGAGTGGAGCTGTAGAGTCCAGAATACTGAATGAACTGAATGAAGACAGGACTGGTACAGAGTGGAGCTGTAGAGTCCAGAATACTGAATGAAGACAGGACTGATACAGAGTGGAGCTGTAGAGTCCAGAATACTGAATAAACTGAATGAAGACAGGACTGATACAGAGTGGAGCTGTAGAGTCCAGAATACTGAATAAACTGAATGAAGACAGGACTGATACAGAGTGGAGCTGTAGAGTCCAGAATACTGAATAAACTGAATGAAGACAGGACTGGTACAGAGTGGAGCTGTAGAGTCCAGAATACTGAATAAACTGAATGAAGACAGGACTGATACATAGTGGAGCTGTAGAGTCCAGAATACTGAATAAACTGAATGAAGACAGGACTGATACAGAGTGGAGCTGTAGAGTCCAGAATACTGAATAAACTGAATGAAGACAGGACTGATACAGAGTGGAGCTGTAGAGTCCAGAATACTGAATAAACTGAATGAAGACAGGACTGATACAGAGTGGAGCTGTAGAGTCCAGAATACTGAATAAACTGAATGAAGACAGGACTGGTACAGAGTGGAGCTGTAGAGTCCAGAATACTGAATAAACTGAATGAAGACAAGACTGATACAGAGTGGAGCTGTAGAGTCCAGAATACTGAATAAACTGAATGAAGACAGGACTGGTACAGAGTGGAGCTGTAGAGTCCAGAATACTGAATAAACTGAATGAAGACAAGACTGATACAGAGTGGAGCTGTAGAGTCCAGAATACTGAATAAACTGAATGAAGACAGGACTGGTACAGAGTGGAGCTGTAGAGTCCAGAATACTGAATAAACTGAATGAAGACAGGACTGGTACAGAGTGGAGCTGTAGAGTCCAGAATACTGAATGAAGACAGGACTGATACAGAGTGGAGCTGTAGAGTCCAGAATACTGAATAAACTGAATGAAGACAGGACTGATACAGAGTGGAGCTGTAGAGTCCAGAATACTGAATGAACTGAATGAAGACAGGACTGGTACAGAGTGGAGCTGTAGAGTCCAGAATACTGAATGAAGACAGGACTGATACAGAGTGGAGCTGTAGAGTCCAGAATACTGAATAAACTGAATGAAGACAGGACTGATACAGAGTGGAGCTGTAGAGTCCAGAATACTGAATAAACTGAATGAAGACAGGACTGATACAGAGTGGAGCTGTAGAGTCCAGAATACTGAATAAACTGAATGAAGACAGGACTGGTACAGAGTGGAGCTGTAGAGTCCAGAATACTGAATAAACTGAATGAAGACAGGACTGATACATAGTGGAGCTGTAGAGTCCAGAATACTGAATAAACTGAATGAAGACAGGACTGATACAGAGTGGAGCTGTTGAGTCCAGAATACTGAATAAACTGAATGAAGACAGGACTGATACAGAGTGGAGCTGTAGAGTCCAGAATACTGAATAAACTGAATGAAGACAGGACTGGTACAGAGTGGAGCTGTAGAGTCCATAATACTGAATAAACTGAATGAAGACAGGACTGGTACAGAGTGGAGCTGTAGAGTCCAGAATACTGAGTAAACTGAATGAAGACAGGACTGGTACAGAGTGGAGCTGTAGAGTCCAGAATACTGAATAAACTGAATGAAGACAGGACTGATACAGAGTGGAGCTGTAGAGTCCAGAATACTGAATAAACTGAATGAAGACAGGACTGGTACAGAGTGGAGCTGTAGAGTCCAGAATACTGAATAAACTGAATGAAGACAGGACTGGTACAGAGTGGAGCTGTAGAGTCCAGAATACTGAATAAACTGAATGAAGACAGGACTGATACAGAGTGGAGCTGTAGAGTCCAGAATACTGAATAAACTGAATGAAGACAGGACTGGTACAGAGTGGAGCTGTAGAGTCCAGAATACTGAATAAACTGAATGAAGACAGGACTGATACAGAGTGGAGCTGTAGAGTCCAGAATACTGAATAAACTGAATGAAGACAGGAATGATACAGAGTGGAGCTGTAGAGTCCAGAATACTGAATAAACTGAATGAAGACAGGACTGGTACAGAGTGGAGCTGTAGAGTCCAGAATACTGAATAAACTGAATGAAGACAGGACTGGTACAGAGTGGAGCTGTAGAGTCCAGAATACTGAATAAACTGAATGAAGACAGGACTGGTACAGAGTGGAGCTGTAGAGTCCAGAATACTGAATAAACTGAATGAAGACAGGACTGATACAGAGTGGCGCTGTAGAGTCCAGAATACTGAATAAACTGAATGAAGACAGGACTGGTACAGAGTGGAGCTGTAGAGTCCAGAATACTGAATAAACTGAATGAAGACAGGACTGGTACAGAGTGGAGCTGTAGAGTCCAGAATACTGAATAAACTGAATGAAGACAGGACTGATACAGAGTGGCGCTGTAGAGTCCAGAATACTGAATAAACTGAATGAAGACAGGACTGGTACAGAGTGGAGCTGTAGAGTCCAGAATACTGAATAAACTGAATGAAGACAGGACTGAAACAGAGTGGAGCTGTAGAGTCCAGAATACTGAATAAACTGAATGAAGACAGGACTGATACAGAGTGGAGCTGTAGAGTCCAGAATACTGAATAAACTGAATGAAGACAGGAATGATACAGAGTGGAGCTGTAGAGTCCAGAATACTGAATAAACTGAATGAAGACAGGACTGGTACAGAGTGGAGCTGTAGAGTCCAGAATACTGAATAAACTGAATGAAGACAGGACTGGTACAGAGTGGAGCTGTAGAGTCCAGAATACTGAATAAACTGAATGAAGACAGGACTGGTACAGAGTGGAGCTGTAGAGTCCAGAATACTGAATAAACTGAATGAAGACAGGACTGGTACAGAGTGGAGCTGTAGAGTCCAGAATACTGAATAAACTGAATGAAGACAGGACTGGTACAGAGTGGAGCTGTAGAGTCCAGAATACTGAATAAACTGAATGAAGACAGGACTGGTACAGAGTGGAGCTGTAGAGTCCAGAATACTGAATAAACTGAATGAAGACAGGACTGATACAGAGTGGCGCTGTAGAGTCCAGAATACTGAATAAACTGAATGAAGACAGGACTGATACAGAGTGGCGCTGTAGAGTCCAGAATACTGAATAAACTGAATGAAGACAGGACTGGTACAGAGTGGAGCTGTAGAGTCCAGAATACTGAATAAACTGAATGAAGACAGGACTGAAACAGAGTGGAGCTGTAGAGTCCAGAATACTGAATAAACTGAATGAAGACAGGACTGGTACAGAGTGGAGCTGTAGAGTCCAGAATACTGAATAAACTGAATGAAGACAAGACTGATACAGAGTGGAGCTGTAGAGTCCAGAATACTGAATAAACTGAATGAAGACAAGACTGATACAGAGTGGAGCTGTAGAGTCCAGAATACTGAATGAAGACAGGACTGGTACAGAGTGGAGCTGTAGAGTCCAGAATACTGAATAAACTGAATGAAGACAGGACTGGTACAGAGTGGAGCTGTAGAGTCCAGAATACTGAATAAACTGAATGAAGACAGGACTGGTACAGAGTGGAGCTGTAGAGTCCAGAATACTGAATAAACTGAATGAAGACAGGACTGATACAGAGTGGAGCTGTAGAGTCCAGAATACTGAATAAACTGAATGAAGACAGGACTGATACAGAGTGGAGCTGTAGAGTCCAGAATACTGAATAAACTGAATGAAGACAGGAATGATACAGAGTGGAGCTGTAGAGTCCAGAATACTGAATAAACTGAATGAAGACAGGACTGGTACAGAGTGGAGCTGTAGAGTCCAGAATACTGAATAAACTGAATGAAGACAGGACTGGTACAGAGTGGAGCTGTAGAGTCCAGAATACTGAATAAACTGAATGAAGACAGGACTGGTACAGAGTGGAGCTGTAGAGTCCAGAATACTGAATAAACTGAATGAAGACAGGACTGGTACAGAGTGGAGCTGTAGAGTCCAGAATACTGAATAAACTGAATGAAGACAGGACTGGTACAGAGTGGAGCTGTAGAGTCCAGAATACTGAATAAACTGAATGAAGACAGGACTGGTACAGAGTGGAGCTGTAGAGTCCAGAATACTGAATAAACTGAATGAAGACAGGACTGATACAGAGTGGCGCTGTAGAGTCCAGAATACTGAATAAACTGAATGAAGACAGGACTGATACAGAGTGGCGCTGTAGAGTCCAGAATACTGAATAAACTGAATGAAGACAGGACTGGTACAGAGTGGAGCTGTAGAGTCCAGAATACTGAATAAACTGAATGAAGACAGGACTGAAACAGAGTGGAGCTGTAGAGTCCAGAATACTGAATAAACTGAATGAAGACAGGACTGGTACAGAGTGGAGCTGTAGAGTCCAGAATACTGAATAAACTGAATGAAGACAAGACTGATACAGAGTGGAGCTGTAGAGTCCAGAATACTGAATAAACTGAATGAAGACAAGACTGATACAGAGTGGAGCTGTAGAGTCCAGAATACTGAATGAAGACAGGACTGGTACAGAGTGGAGCTGTAGAGTCCAGAATACTGAATAAACTGAATGAAGACAGGACTGGTACAGAGTGGAGCTGTAGAGTCCAGAATACTGAATAAACTGAATGAAGACAGGACTGGTACAGAGTGGAGCTGTAGAGTCCAGAATACTGAATAAACTGAATGAAGACAGGACTGATACAGAGTGGAGCTGTAGAGTCCAGAATACTGAATAAACTGAATGAAGACAGGACTGGTACAGAGTGGAGCTGTAGAGTCCAGAATACTGAATAAACTGAATGAAGACAAGACTGATACAGAGTGGAGCTGTAGAGTCCAGAATACTGAATAAACTGAATGAAGACAGGACTGGTACAGAGTGGAGCTGTAGAGTCCAGAATACTGAATAAACTGAATGAAGACAGGACTGGTACAGAGTGGAGCTGTAGAGTCCAGAATACTGAATAAACTGAATGAAGACAGGACTGGTACAGAGTGGAGCTGTAGAGTCCAGAATACTGAATAAACTGAATGAAGACAGGACTGGTACAGAGTGGAGCTGTAGAGTCCAGAATACTGAATAAACTGAATGAAGACAGGACTGATACAGAGTGGCGCTGTAGAGTCCAGAATACTGAATAAACTGAATGAAGACAGGACTGATACAGAGTGGCGCTGTAGAGTCCAGAATACTGAATAAACTGAATGAAGACAAGACTGATACAGAGTGGAGCTGTAGAGTCCAGAATACTGAATAAACTGAATGAAGACAAGACTGATACAGAGTGGAGCTGTAGAGTCCAGAATACTGAATAAACTGAATGAAGACAAGACTGATACAGAGTGGAGCTGTAGAGTCCAGAATACTGAATGAAGACAGGACTGGTACAGAGTGGAGCTGTAGAGTCCAGAATACTGAATAAACTGAATGAAGACAGGACTGGTACAGAGTGGAGCTGTAGAGTCCAGAATACTGAATAAACTGAATGAAGACAGGACTGGTACAGAGTGGAGCTGTAGAGTCCAGAATACTGAATAAACTGAATGAAGACAGGACTGATACAGAGTGGAGCTGTAGAGTCCAGAATACTGAATAAACTGAATGAAGACAGGACTGGTACAGAGTGGAGCTGTAGAGTCCAGAATACTGAATAAACTGAATGAAGACAAGACTGATACAGAGTGGAGCTGTAGAGTCCAGAATACTGAATAAACTGAATGAAGACAGGACTGGTACAGAGTGGAGCTGTAGAGTCCAGAATACTGAATAAACTGAATGAAGACAGGACTGGTACAGAGTGGAGCTGTAGAGTCCAGAATACTGAATAAACTGAATGAAGACAGGACTGGTACAGAGTGGAGCTGTAGAGTCCAGAATACTGAATAAACTGAATGAAGACAGGACTGGTACAGAGTGGAGCTGTAGAGTCCAGAATACTGAATAAACTGAATGAAGACAGGACTGATACAGAGTGGCGCTGTAGAGTCCAGAATACTGAATAAACTGAATGAAGACAGGACTGATACAGAGTGGCGCTGTAGAGTCCAGAATACTGAATAAACTGAATAAAGACAAGACTGATACAGAGTGGAGCTGTAGAGTCCAGAATACTGAATAAACTGAATGAAGACAAGACTGATACAGAGTGGAGCTGTAGAGTCCAGAATACTGAATGAAGACAGGACTGGTACAGAGTGGAGCTGTAGAGTCCAGAATACTGAATAAACTGAATGAAGACAGGACTGAAACAGAGTGGAGCTGTAGAGTCCAGAATACTGAATAAACTGAATGAAGACAGGACTGGTACAGAGTGGAGCTGTAGAGTCCAGAATACTGAATAAACTGAATGAAGACAAGACTGATACAGAGTGGAGCTGTAGAGTCCAGAATACTGAATAAACTGAATGAAGACAAGACTGATACAGAGTGGAGCTGTAGAGTCCAGAATACTGAATGAAGACAGGACTGGTACAGAGTGGAGCTGTAGAGTCCAGAATACTGAATAAACTGAATGAAGACAGGACTTATACAGCGTGGAGCTGTAGAGCCAAGAATACTGAATGAAGACAGGACTGGTACAGAGTGGAGCTGTAGAGTCCAGACCTGGGACTCACCCTGTTTGTTGATGATCTTGTTGATCTGCTCGTCCAGATACTCTCGTCGTTTGATGAGGGCCTCAGACCAGCGGTCCCTCACACAGTTCAGGTCCTCCTCCTGCAGGCCAACAGAAGACAGCATCAGTGTCAGCAGGACTCTGTCCAGTATCAGAAACAAAACAGGACGTTGAACGGCAGACTCCTACTTTACCCCAGTAGACCCCACAGGACCTCCGTGAGGAGCCACAGTGTGAGGCCCTAGGGGCCAAGTCAAAACTTAATCCTCTTTCTCAAAGTCTATTGAAAAAAAGTCCCAAACTCTATGAGGAAATGGAATGTCTCCCAGGCTCAGAGCCTTTAATGTACTGTTGGCTGATTAAAACATCACCATGATCTAACCACCCACCCAGCACCATAACAAACACACACATGCACACTCCACCCCCATTCCTGAGCTCAACTCCCCTGTCATGCTAAATGAGTCATGCATGGAAGCAGCCATGCGTTGGTTATGTGACTGAGTGTGGTGCAACAAGTCTCCTGTCATGGCACTGTGGAGAGGTAGGACGGAGGGACAGACAGACAGACAGACACCAGGGCACTGTGGAGAGGTAGGACGGAGGGACAGACAGACAGACACCAGGGCACTGTGGAGTGTTGGGACGGAGGGACAGACAGACAGACACCAGGGCACTGTGGAGAGGTGGGACGGAGGGACAGACAGACAGACACCAGGGCACTGTGGAGTGGTAGGACAGACAGACAGACAGACACCAGGGCACTGTGGAGTGGTAGGACGGAGGGACAGACAGACAGACATCCGGGGCACTGTGGAGTGGTAGGACAGAGGGACAGACAGACAGACAGACACCAGGGCACTGTGGAGTGGTGGGACGGAGGGACAGACAGACACCAGGGCACTGTGGAGTGGTAGGACGGAGGGACAGACAGACACCAGGGCACTGTGGAGTGGTGGGACGGAGGGACAGACAGACAGACACCAGGGCACTGTGGAGTGGTAGGACGGAGGGACAGACAGACACCAGGGCACTGTGGAGTGGTAGGACAGAGGGACAGACAGACACCAGGGCACTGTGGAGTGGTGGGACGGAGGGACAGACAGACACCAGGGCACTGTGGAGTGGTAGGACGGAGGGACAGACAGACACCAGGGCACTGTGGAGTGGTGGGACGGAGGGACAGACAGACACCAGGGCACTGTGGAGTGGTGGGACGGAGGGACAGACAGACACCAGGGCACTGTGGAGTGGTAGGACAGAGGGACAGACAGACAGACAGACACCAGGGCACTGTGGAGTGGTAGGACGGAGGGACAGACAGACACCAGGGCACTGTGGAGTGGTAGGACGGAGGGACAGACAGACAGACACCAGGGCACTGTGGAGTGGTAGGACGGAGGGACAGACAGACAGACACCAGGGCACTGTGGAGTGGTAGGACAGAGGGACAGACTGGAACACAGACAGACACCAGGGCACTGTGGAGTGGTAGGACAGAGGGACAGACTGGAACACAGACAGACAGACACCAGGGCACTGTGGAGTGGTAGGACAGAGGGACAGACTGGAACACAGACAGACAGACACCAGGGCACTGTGGAGTGGTAGGACAGAGGGACAGACTGGAACACAGACAGACAGACACCAGGGCACTGTGGAGTGGTAGGACAGAGGGACAGACTGGAACACAGACAGACAGACACCAGGGCACTGTGGAGTGGTAGGACAGAGGGACAGACTGGAACACAGACAGACAGACACCAGGGCACTGTGGAGTGGTAGGACAGAGGGACAGACTGGAACACAGACAGACAGACACCAGGGCACTGTGGAGTGGTAGGACAGACAGACAGACAGACACCAGGGCACTGTGGAGAGGGAGGAAAGGGGTGCCTCCTTAAAAAGATTCTCTGATCCATGTCTTTGTTTGGGTGACATTATTTAGTTGGACCAGCGCCACCCGGGTCCAAAATTGTGCTTGGAGGCAAGAGTTCTCTTGTCTCCTACCCCCATACCCCTCTAGTCTCCTGTCTCCTACCCCTCTAGTCTCCCGTCTCCTACCCCTCGAGTCTCCTGTCTCCTACTCCTCTAGTCTCCTCTCTCCTACTCCTCCAGCCTCCTGTCTCCTACCCCTCTAGTCTCCTGTCTCCTACCCCTCTAGTCTCATGTCTCCTACCCCTCTAGTCTCCTGTCTCCTACCCCTCGAGTCTCCTGTCTCCTACTCCTCTAGTCTCCTGTCTCCTACTCCTCCAGTCTCCTGTTTCCTACCTCCTACTCCTCCAGCCTCCTGTTTCCTACCTCCTACCCCTCTAGTCTCCTGTCTCCTACCCCTCGAGTCTCCTGTCTCCTACTCCTCTAGTCTCCTGTCTCCTACTCCTCCAGCCTCCTGTTTCCTACCTCCTACCCCTCGAGTCTCCTGTCTCCTACTCCTCTAGTCTCCTGTCTCCTACTCCTCCAGCCTCCTGTTTCCTACCTCCTACTCCTCCAGCCTCCTGTTTCCTACCTCCTGCTCCTCCAGCCTCCTGTTTCCTACCTCCTACCCCTCTAGTCTCCTGTCTCCTACCCCCTACTCCTCTAGCCTCCTGTCTCCTACCCCTCGAGTCTCCTGTCTCCTACTCCTCTAGTCTCCTGTATCCTACTCCTCCAGCCTCCTACCCCCTACTCCTCTAGTTTCCTGTTTCCTACCCCCTACTCCTCTAGTTTCCTGTTTCCTACCCCCTATCCCTCTAGTCTCCTGTCTCCTACTCCTCTAATTTCCTGTTTCCTACCCCCTACCCGTCTAGTCTCCTGTCTCCTACTCCTCTAGTCTCCTGTCTCCTGTCTCCTACTCCTCTAGTCTCCTGTCTCCTACCCCTCTAGTCTCCTGTTTCCTACCCCCTACCCGTCTAGTCTCCTGTCTCCTACTCCTCTAGTCTCCTGTCTCCTACTCCTCTAGTCTCCTGTCTCCTACTCCTCTAGTCTCCTGTCTCCTACTCCTCTAGTCTCCTCTAGTCTCCTGTTTCCCACCCCCTGCCCACCCTTCTTAGTGGAACCCACTGTCTGCTACTCCTCTAGTCTCCTGTTCCCCCTGCCCACCCTTCTTAGTGGAACCCACTGTCTGCTACTCCTCAAGTCTCCTGTCTCCTGTTTCCCACCCCTCTAGTCTCCTGTCTCCTACTCCTCTAGTCTCCTGTTCCCCCTGCCCCCCCTTCTTAGTGGAACCCACTGTCTGCTACTCCTCTAGTTTCCTGTCTCCTGTTCCCCCTGCCCACCCTTCTTAGTGGAACCCACTGTCTGCTACTCCTCTAGTCTCCTGTCTGCTGTTTCCCACCCCTCTAGTCTCCTGTCTCCTACTCCTCTAGTCTCCTGTTCCCCCTGCCCCCCCTTCTTAGTGGAACCCACTGTCTGCTACTCCTCTAGTCTCCTGTCTGCTGTTTCCCACCCCTCTAGTCTCCTGTCTCCTACTCCTCTAGTCTCCTGTTCCCCCTGCCCCCCCTTCTTAGTGGAACCCACTGTCTGCTACTCCTCTAGTCTCCTGGCTCCCCTGCCCACCCTTCTTAGTGGAACCCACTGTCTCCTACTCCTCTAGTCTCCTGTTCCCCCTGCCCACCCTTCTTAGTGGAACCCACTGTCTGCTACTCCTCTAGTCTCCTGTCTCCTGTTTCCCACCCCTCTAGTCTCCTGTCTCCTACTCCTCTAGTCTCCTGTTCCCCCTGCCCCCCCTTCTTAGTGGAACCCACTGTCTCCTACTCCTCTAGTCTCCTGTTCCCCCTGCCCACCCTTCTTAGTGGAACCCACTGTCTGCTACTCCTCTAGTCTCCTGTCTGCTGTTTCCCACCCCTCTAGTCTCCTGTCTCCTACTCCTCTAGTCTCCTGTTCCCCCTGCCCCCCCTTCTTAGTGGAACCCACTGTCTGCTACTCCTCTAGTCTCCTGTCTCCTACTCCTCTAGTCTCCTGTTCTCCCTGCCCCCCCTTCTTAGTGGAACCCACTGTCTGCTACTCCTCTAGTCTCCTGTTCCCCCTGCCCCCCCTTCTTAGTGGAACCCACTGTCTGCTACTCCTCTAGTCTCCTGTCTCCTGTTTCCCACCCCTCTAGTCTCCTGTCTCCTACTCCTCTAGTCTCCTGTCTCCTACTCCTCTAGTCTCCTGTTCCCCCTGCCCCCCCTTCTTAGTGGAACCCACTGTCTGCTACTCCTCTAGTCTCCTGTCTCCTACTCCTCTAGTCTCCTGTTCCCCCTGCCCCCCCTTCTTAGTGGAACCCACTGTCTGCTACTCCTCTAGTCTCCTGTTCCCCCTGCCCCCCTTCTTAGTGGAACCCACTGTCTGCTACTCCTCTAGTCTCCTGTCTCCTACTCCTCTAGTCTCCTGTTCCCCCTGCCCCCCCTTCTTAGTGGAACCCACTGTCTGCTACTCCTCTAGTCTCCTGTTCCCCCTGCCCCCCCTTCTTAGTGGAACCCACTGTCTCCTACTCCTCTAGTCTCCTGTCTCCTACTCCTCTAGTCTCCTGTCTCCTGTTTCCCACCCCCTGCCCACCCTTCTTAGTGGAACCCACTGTCTGCTACTCCTCTAGTCTCCTGTCTCCTACTCCTCTAGTCTCCTGTTCCCCCTGCCCCCCCTTCTTAGTGGAACCCACTGTCTGCTACTCCTCTAGTCTCCTGTCTCCTACTCCTCTAGTCTCCTGTCTGCTACTCCTCTAGTCTCCTGTTCCCCCTGCCCACCCTTCTCAGTGGAACCCACTGTCTGCTACTCCTCTAGTCTCCTGTCTCCTACTCCTCTAGTCTCCTGTTCCCCCTGCCCACCCTTCTTAGTGGAACCCACTGTCTGCTACTCCTCTAGTCTCCTGTCTCCTACTCCTCTAGTCTCCTGTTCCCCCTGCCCACCCTTCTTAGTGGAACCCACTGTCTGCTACTCCTCTAGTCTCCTGTCTCCTACTCCTCTAGTCTCCTGTCTCCTGTTTCCCACCCCTCTAGTCTCCTGTCTCCTACTCCTCTAGTCTCCTGTTCCCCCTGCCCACCCTTCTTAGTGGAACCCACTGTCTGCAAGCACATGAGCAGAAGCTGGTTTCCATCCATCGTGCCTCGTCATCATCGGCAGTAGTTAGGGTTGAACATTTCTGGGAAATCTAAAACAATTCCAAGGTTTTCCAGAAGTTATGTGAATGTTTCTACCCTCGCTGAGGTAGGAGGAAGCACCATCCATGCAGCAGCAGCAGCAGCAGCAGCAGCAGCAACAACAGACTGAGGAGTTACAGTTTACCTGATAACTATCCATATCTCCATCCTCCTCCTCCCTCTGGCAGGACAGAATACAGCACAGTACAGTACACTCAGTCAGACAGGCAGACAGACAAGACAGGCAAACAGACAGACAGGCAAACAGACAGACAGACAAACAGACAAGACAGGCAAACAGACAGACAGACAGGCAGACAGACAGACAGACAGACAAGACAGGCAAACAGACAGACAGGCAAACAGACAGACAGACAGACAGACAGACAGACAGACAGGAGTAGTAGCCTACACACCTCTCCACTGTCTGCAAGTCGCTCTGGATAAGAGCGTCTGCTAATGACCAAAATGTCAAACGTAAATCCACTACAACTCTGGGTCAGTGGCCTGGAGGTGTCACTGGCTGACCAATCACACTGTTCTATTTCCTCTGGGAAAGTGTGTAGCAGTGGACAACTCTGGGTCAGTGGCCTGGAGGTGTCACTGGCTGACCAATCACATTGTTCTATTTCCTCTGGGAAAGTGTGTAGCAGTGGACAACTCTGGGTCAGTGGCCTGGAGGTGTCACTGGCTGACCAATCACATTGTTCTATTTCCTCTGGGAAAGTGTGCAGCAGTGGAGGGTAGAAGGCTGCTTCCTGGTCCTTCTACGTTAAAATGACCTCCCAGATCGTCTGTATGTAGAATGACTGAGAAGCTCAGTTCTGTTGACTTTTTAACAGAACATTGTGCTTCAAAATGAATGAACATAAAAAATGTTTAAAAATGATTTAACTTTTATTTAACCAGGAAGGGCTCATTGAGATTTAAAACCTCTTTTTCAAGAGCGTCCTGGCCAAGATAGGCAGCACCAAGTCATTACAAAAATTACAGACAAACAACATGAAAAACTACAAGTCATCTAGTAAAAACCATAGAATTCACAAGAGTATAACAAAATCAAAAACAGCAAATTAATCCAAAAAGTACAATCTTTGTCCCCATGTGCAGTTGCAAACTGTAGTCTGGATGTTTTTATGGCGGTTTTGGAGAAGTGGCTTCTTCCTTGCTGAGCGGCCTTTCAGGTTATGTTGATATAGGACTCGTTTTACTGTGGATAGATACTTTTGTACATGTTTCCTCCAGCATCTTCACAAGGTCCTTTGCTGTTGTTCTGGGATTGATTTACACTTTTTGCACCAAAGTACGTTCCTCTCTAGAAGACAGAACACGTCTCCTTCCTGAGCGGTATGATGGCTGCGTGGTCCCATGGTGTTTATACTTGCATACTATTGTTTGTACAGACGAACGTGGTACCTTCAGGCATTTGGAAATTGCACCCAAGGATGAACCAGACTTTTGGAGGTCTTTTCTGAGGTCTTGGCTGATTTCTTTAGATTTTCCCATGATGTCAAGTAAAGAGGCACTGAGTTTGAAGGTAGGTCTTGAAATACATCCACAGGTACACCTCCAATTGACTCAAATGATGTCAATTAGCCTACCAGAAGCTTCTAAAGCCATGACTACATTTTTTCCTAGCTGTTTAAAGGCACAGTCAACTTAGTGAATGTAAACTTCTGACCCACTGGAATTGTGATACAGTGAATTATAAATGAATTATAAGTCTGTAAACAATTGTTGGAAAAATGACTTGTGTCTTGCACAAAGTAGATGTCCTGACCGACTTGCCAAAACTATAGTTTGTTAACATGAAATTTGTGGAGTGGTTGAAAATGGAGTTTTAATGACTCCAACCTAAGTGTATGTAAACTTCCAACCTCAACTGTACATAGATTCTATTCACGCCTCGTTTTGCTTGAAGAGGAAAAGTGAATGTGGAATGTTCTAGCCTCTTCAACGTTCGCCTCGGCAGAAATATTTGTTTTATGTTACATATTTTGGGGGGCGTTGTCACGTTCTGACCCTAGTTATTGTGTTAATTGTTTGTTTTAGTTGGTCAGGACGTGAGTTGGGTGGCCATTCTATGTTTTGTGTGTCTAGGTTGTTTTTCTGTGTTCGGCCTAGTATGGTTCTCAATCAGAGGCAGGTGTCATTAGTTGTCTCTGATTGAGAATCATACTTAGGTAGCCTGGGTTTCACTGTTGGTTTGTGGGTGTTTGTTTCCGTGTCTGTGTTTTACACCACACGGTACTGTTTTCGGTTTTCACATTTGTTGTTTTTGTAAATTGAAGTGTTCAGTTTGGATTTATTATTAAATAAGATGAACACTAACCACGCTGAGCTTTGGTCTTCTCCTTCAACAGAAGAAAAACGTTATAGGCATGGCAACAACGATTTTGGTGTGGTGCAGCGCCACAGCTAAAATGACTGCAGCTGAAACGCTGTAGTCAACTTAAGCTGAAAAATTGTAGTCCAACTAGAGGACAGCCGAATCAGATCACTCAAAGGATTTGATTGATACGCAACAGAAAAATATGTCGACTTTTCTACATTCTACACAGGAGATGAATATATTTCTGTGGTTCCATCATTCTACAGATGTCTCCCTCCAGTGGAATAATTGATGACTGGCACCTTTCTTTCCCTACACCAGACAGCTTTGACATGATGGCCTAAGGATCCTCCATCTGAAAACTACAGGATGCAGAGAGTGATTACTGCTAGGATTTCATCATGTCCAGATACACAGTACAGTATTGTAATACTGTAGATATCTCCAGTCCACCATTAGGCAGTAGAACTACAGTCTAGTGCTGGAGTCTCATCCCAGGGCCTGGTGTGTGTCTCTGTATGTGTTACACTAATATGAACCGATACATTCTGCAACATTCATTAGATTTACAGCAGCCCAGGATTTAGCCATGTCAGTAGGCCCAGAACCAGAACCACCACCATCACTACCACCACCACCACCACCATCACTACCACCACCATCACTACCACCACCACCTCCACCATCACTACCACCGCCACCACCATCACCACCACCGCCTCCACCACCACCATCACTACCACCATCCCCACCACCACCACCATCACTACCACCATCCCCACCACCACCACCATCACTACCACCATCCCCACCACCACCACCATCACTACCACCACCACTACCACCACCACCATCCCCACACCCATCATCCCCACCACCATCACTACCGCCACCATCATCACCACCACCATCACCACCATCATCATCATCATCACCACCATCACCACCACCACCACAACCACCATCACCACCTCCACCACCACGCTACATGAGTCTCCTTGACCAATACAGCACATTTTACATATATAGAGGAAGCAAATGTGATATACAACACTGCCACATTGATACATCGCTTACAAACTATTATAGAAATATGTGTGTGTGATTGTGTAGTGGTGTGTGTGTGCACATGTAACTGTGTGTGTGTGGAGTGGTGTGTGTGTGTAGGTGTGTGTGTGTGTAGTGGTGTGTGTGTGTGTGTGTGTGTGTGTGTAGTGGTGTGTGTGTGTGTATGTGTGTGTGTGTGTATGTAGTGGTGTGTGTGTGTGTAGTGGTGTGTGTGTGATAGTGTGTGTGCCACTGACCTGGTAGCTGTCCAGGGCTCTCTGTAGCTTGGTGGAGCGTGCTGACACACAGCCGATAGAGACAGACAGAACAGTCTCCACCAGCAGAGGCAGAGTCCCAGAGTCCTGCACCTGCTTCACACACACCTGCAGCCTGCGCGAGTGACCCTGAGAACACACACACCATCCATATAACCTGCTTAACACACAGACGGACAATTACAATGGAGATAAACACAGAAGAAAACCGGGAACTTAGACGGCGCTCATCTTTTCCATTCATAACTGGATCTATACAACCGATGTCGTGGGCCGTGGTTTCATCTTGACATCACTCTACTTTAAAGGGCTGAAAACATCTGACAAACTGACAGACTCCTCCAGTCTGATGTCCTTCCCTGTCCTGTTACCTGTCTGTCCTGGAACACTCCTCCAGTCTGATGTCCTTCCCTGTCCTGGAACACTCCTCTAGTCTGATGTCATGTCCTGTTACCTGTCTGACCTGGAACACTCCTCCAGTCTGATGTCCTTCCCTGTCCTGTTACCTGTCTGTCCTGGAACACTCCTCCAGCCTGATGTCCTGTCCTGTTACCTGTCTGTCCTGGAACACTCCTCCTGTCTGATGTCCTTCCCTGTCCTGTTACCTGTCTGTCCTGGAACACTCCTCCAGTCTGATGTCCTTCCCTGTCCTGGAACACTCCTCTAGTCTGATGTCCTGTCCTGTTACCTGTCTGTCCTGGAACACTCCTCCTGTCTGATGTCCTTCCCTGTCCTGTTACCTGTCTGTCCTGGAACACTCCTCTAGTCTGATGTCCTTCCCTGTCCTGTTACCTGTCTGTCCTGGAACACTCCTCCAGTCTGATGTCCTTCCCTGTCCTGTTACCTGTCTGTCCTGGAACACTCCTCTAGTCTGATGTCCTTCCCTGTCCTGTTACCTGTCTGTCCTGGAACACTCCTCCAGTCTGATGTCCTTCCCTGTTACCTGTCTGACCTGGAACACTCCTCCTGTCTGATGTCCTTCCCTGTCCTGTTACCTGTCTGAGCAGGAACACTCCTCCAGTCTGATGTCCTTCCCTGTCCTGTTACCTGTCTGAGCTGGAACACTCCTCCAGTCTGATGTCCTTCCCTGTCCTGTTACCTGTCTGAGCAGGAACACTCCTCCAGTCTGATGTCCTTCCCTGTCCTGTTACCTGTCTGACCTGGAACACTCCTCCAGTCTGATGTCCTGTCCTGTTACCTGTCTGACCTGGAACACTCCTCCAGTCTGATGTCCTGTCCTGTTACCTGTCTGACCTGGAACACTCCTCCAGTCTGATGTCCTGTCCTGTTACCTGTCTGAGCTGGAACACTCCTCCAGTACCGATGTCCTTCCCAGGATGCATCTCTACATCAGAGTAGTCCCCCTGCTCATTCAGCTCCTGGATAGAAACCCACAGCTCAATACGACGAGACACCTCACTCCACCTGCAGGGACAAATCACATGGGACATATTTGTCACACATTTATTTGTCACGTGCGCTGAACACAGCAGGTGTAGACCTTACCGTGAAATGCTTACTTACAAGCCCTAACTTACACACAACAAGCAAGTGACGGGTGTGTGTGTGTGTGTGGTGCATGCCTTTATGTTTCCTTGAGATGATACAATATGTATGTGCTCTACACACGGTGTGTGTACCTGTCTCGTAGGGTGCGTGTCTTGGCCAGCAGTGCGTCCAGCTCCCAGGGAGAGCGTCCGTTCCCGGCACAGCGGTGACCCCACACCTCGATGGCCAGCGCCCCGTCTGCGATGAACTCTAAAAACTCCTCTGTCACATGGACCACATACTCCTACACACAGAGAGACACTATATCAAACATCAACGATGAGCAGATCACACACTCCTTCCTACACACAGAGAGATACTATATCAAACATCAACAATGAGCAGATCACACACTCCTTCCTACACACAGAGAGATACTTTATCAAACATCAACGATGAGCAGATCACACACTCCTTCCTACACACAGAGAGATTCTATATCAAACATCAACGATGAGCAGATCACACACTCCTTCCTACACACAGAGAGATACTATATCAAACATCAACGATGAGCAGATCACACACTCCTTCCTACACACAGAGAGATACTATATCAAACATCAACGATGAGCAGATCACACACTCCTACACACAGAGAGATACTATATCAAACATCAACGATGAGCAGATCACACACTCCTTCCTACACACAGAGAGATACTATATCAAACATCAACGATGAGCAGATCACACACTCCTTCCTACACACAGAGAGATACTATATCAAACATCAACGATGAGCAGATCACACACTCCTTCCTACACACAGAGAGATACTATATCAAACATCAACGATGAGCAGATCACACACTCCTTCCTACACACAGAGACATACTATATCAAACATCAACGATGAGCAGATCACACACTCCTTCCTACACACAGAGAGATACTATATCAAACATCAACGATGAGCAGATCACACACTCCTTCCTACACACAGAGAGATACTATATCAAACATCAACGATGAGCAGATCACACACTCCTTCCTACACACAGAGACATACTATATCAAACATCAACGATGAGCAGATCACACACTCCTACACACAGAGAGATACTATATCAAACATCAACGATGAGCAGATCACACACTCCTACACACAGAGAGATACTATATCAAACATCAACGATGAGCAGATCACACACTCCTACACACAGAGAGATACTATATCAAACATCAACGATGAGCAGATCACACACTCCTTCCTACACACAGAGAGATACTATATCAAACATCAACAATGAGCAGATCACACACTCCTACACACAGAGAGATACTATATCAAACATCAACGATGAGCAGATCACACACTCCTTCCTACACACAGAGACATACTATATCAAACATCAACGATGAGCAGATCACACACTCCTTCCTACACACAGAGAGATACTATATCAAACATCAACGATGAGCAGATCACACACTCCTTCCTACACACAGAGAGATACTATATCAAACATCAACGATGAGCAGATCACACACTCCTTCATACACACAGAGAGATACTATATCAAACATCAACGATGAGCAGATCACACACTCCTTCATACACACAGAGAGATACTATATCAAACATCAACGATGAGCAGATCACACACTCCTTCCTACACACAGAGAGATACTATATCAAACATCAACGATGAGCAGATCACACACTCCTTCCTACACACAGAGAGATACTATATCAAACATCAACGATGAGCAGATCACACACTCCTTCCTACACACAGAGAGATACTATATCAAACATCAACGATGAGCAGATCACACACTCCTTCCTACACACAGAGAGATACTATATCAAACATCAACGATGAGCAGATCACACACTCCTTCACAGAGAGATACTATATCAAACATCAACGATGAGCAGATCACACACTCCTTCACAGAGAGATACTATATCAAACATCAATGATGAGCAGAAACATGAGAATAATGGTGACATATGGGCCCTGGTCTAAAGTAGTCAACTTAATAGGGAACAGAGGGCCATTTGGGATGCAGGGATATTCTAACCAGAATCCTCAGCGTTAGTGTCAGTGACAGCCAGCAGAGGATGATGTGAAATAACTTTTCCAAAATTCATTGGTTTCCCAGAAATCCCAGTTGAAGAGTCCTGAAATCAGGAAGTAGTCAGGAGGAAATCCAGATTCCTCCAATGGGGATTTCAGGAAACCTGGGAAGTTGAGGAAAGTCACCATAATGTTGTAACCCTACGTTCCCTACCTTGCAGTGGTCGAAGCGGACGGTGAACTGGGCGTCGGGGGTGCGAGGCGTGGTTGGCGTGTCTGGGCTGACCATGGGCGGGGCCACCGTAGGCTCCGCCCCCTCCCAGAAGGTGTACTGGCAGAAGACGAAGTTGGACAGGTTGAGAGGCAGCCCCGTGGCCTCCCTGATACGCACCTGTAGTAGAAAAACACCACGAAGAAGACAACGTTATTGTCCAATCTACACAGATCCACTGTTCTCATGTTTATTCCAAATCCACCGAAAGACACACAGACACATACTGAGCAGCTATATATATACTGAAGAGTTCTATATACTGAGCAGCTATACAGTGGGGCAAAAAAGTATTTAGTCAGCCATCAATAGTGCAAGTTCTCCCACTTAAAAATAGGAGGCCTGTAATTGTCATCATAGGTACACTTCAACTATGACAGACAAAATGAGAAAAAAAATCCAGAAAATCACATTGTAGGATTTTTTATGAATTTATTTGCAAATTATGGTAGTAACTAAGTATTTGGTCAATAACAAAAGTTTATCTCAATACTTTGTTATATACCCTTTGTTGGCAATGACAGAGGTCAAACGTTTTCTGTAAGTCTTCACAAGGTTTTCACACACTGTTGCTGGTATTTTGGCCCATTCCTCCATGCAGATCTCCTCTAGAGCAGTGATGTTTTGGGGCTGTTGCTGGGCAACACGGACTTTCAAATCCCTCCAAAGATTTTCTATGGGGTTGAGATCTGGAGACTGGCTAGGCCACTCCAGGACCTTGAAATGCTTCTTACGAAGCCACTCCTTCGTTGCCCGGGCGGTGTGTTTGGGATCATTGTCATGCTGAAAGACCCAGCCACGTTTCATCTTCAATGCCCTTGCTGATGGAAGGAGGTTTTCACTCAAAATCTCACGATACATGGCCCCATTCATTCTTACCTTTACACGGATCAGTCGTCCTGGTCCCTTTGCAGAAAAACAGCCTCAAAGCATGATGTTTCCACCCCCATGCTTCACAGTAGGTATGGTGTTCTTTGGATGCAACTCAGCATTCTTTGTCCTCCAAACACGACGAGTTGAGTTTTTACCAAAAAGTTCTATTTTGGTTTCATCTGACTATATGACATTCTCCCAATCTTCTTCTGGATCATCCAAATGCTCTCTAGCAAACTTCAGACAGGCCTGGACATGTACTGGCTTAAGCAGGGGGACATGTCTGGCACTGCAGGATTTGAGTCCCTGGCGGCGTAGTGTGTTACTGATGGTAGGCTTTGTTACTTTGGTCCCAGCTCTCTGCAGGTCATTCACTAGGTTCCCCCGTGTGGTTCTGGGAGTTCTATATACTGAGGAGTTCTATATACTGAGGAGTTCTATATACTGAGGAGTTCTATATACTGAGGAGTTCTATATACTGAGGAGTTATATATACTGAGGAGTTATATATACTGAAGAGTTATATATACTGAAGAGTTATATATACTGAGGAGTTATATATACTGAAGAGTTATATATACTGAGGAGTTATATATACTGAGGAGTTATATATACTGAGGAGTTATATATACTGAAGAGTTATATATACTGAGGAGTTATATATACTGAGGAGTTATATTACTGAGGAGTTATATATACTGAGGAGTTATATATACTGAAGAGTTATATATACTGAGGAGTTATATTACTGAGGAGTTATATATACTGAGGAGTTATATATACTGAGGAGTTATATATACTGAGGAGTTATATATACTGAGGAGTTATATATACTGAAGAGTTATATATACTGAAGAGTTATATATACTGAAGAGTTATATATACTGAGGAGTTATATATACTGAGGAGTTATATATACTGAGGAGTTATATATACTGAGGAGTTATATATACTGAAGAGTTATATATACTGAGGAGTTATATTACTGAGGAGTTATATTACTGAGGAGTTATATATACTGAGGAGTTATATATACTGAGGAGTTATATATACTGAAGAGTTATATATACTGAGGAGTTATATATACTGAGGAGTTATATATACTGAGGAGTTATATATACTGAAGAGTTATATACAGTGCCTTGCGAAAGTATTCGGCCCCCTTGAACTTTGCGACCTTTTGCCACATTTCAGGCTTCAAACATAAAGATATAAAACTGTATTTTTTTGTGATGAATCAACAACAAGTGGGACACATTCATGAAGTGGAA
Organism: Oncorhynchus mykiss; assembly: GCF_013265735.2. Taxonomy (NCBI): domain Eukaryota; kingdom Metazoa; phylum Chordata; class Actinopteri; order Salmoniformes; family Salmonidae; genus Oncorhynchus; species Oncorhynchus mykiss. The sequence continues at coordinate 6,801,046 of NC_048566.1, read as the reverse complement.
CGACATTTATTGGATATTTCAAACTTTTTTAACAAATCAAAAACTGAAAAATTGGGCATGCAAAATTATTCAGCCCCTTTATGTTAATAGTTTGTAGCGCCACCTTTTGCTGCGATTACAGCTGTAAGTCGCTTGGGGTATGTCTCTATCAGTTTTGCACATCGAGAGACTGAAATTTTTTCCCATTCCTCCTTGCAAAACAGCTCGAATTCAGTGATGTTGGATGGAGAGCATTTGTGAACAGCAGTTTTCAGTTCTTTCCACAGATTCTCGATTGGATTCAGGTCTGGACTTTGACTTGGCCATTCTAACACCTGGATATGTTTATTTTTGAACCATTCCATTGTAGATTTTGCTTTATGTTTTGGATCATTGTCTTGTTGGAAGACAAATCTCCGTCCCAGTCTCAGGTCTTTTGCAGACTCCATCAGGTTTTCTTCCAGAATGGTCCTGTATTTGGCTCCATCCATCTTCCCATCAATTTTAACCATCTTCCCTGTCCCTGCTGAAGAAAAGCAGGCCCAAACCATGATGCTGCCACCACCATGTTTGACAGTGGGGATGGTGTGTTCAGCTGTGTTGCTTTTACGCCAAACATAACGTTTTGCATTGTTGCCAAAAAGTTCAATTTTGGTTTCATCTGACCAGAGCACCTTCTTCCACATGTTTGGTGTGTCTCCCAGGTGGCTTGTGGCAAACTTTAAACTACACTTTTTATGGATATCTTTAAGAAATGGCTTTCTTCTTGTCACTCTTCCATAAAGGCCAGATTTGTGCAATATACGACTGATTGTTGTCCTATGGACAGAGTCTCCCACCTCAGCTGTAGATCTCTGCAGTTCATCCAGAGTGATCATGGGCCTCTTGGCTGCATCTCTGATCAGTCTTCTCCTTGTATGAGCTGAAAGTTTAGAGGGACGGCCAGGTCTTGGTAGATTTGCAGTGGTCTGATACTCCTTCCATTTCAATATTATCGCTTGCACAGTGCTCCTTGGGATGTTTAAAGCTTGGGAAATCTTTTTGTATCCAAATCCGGCTTTAAACTTCTTCACAACAGTATCTCGGACCTGCCTGGTGTGTTCCTTGTTCTTCATGATGCTCTCTGCGCTTTTAACGGACCTCTGAGACTATCACAGTGCAGGTGCATTTATACGGAGACTTGATTACACACAGGTGGATTGTATTTATCATCATTAGTCATTTAGGTCAACATTGGATCATTCAGAGATCCTCACTGAACTTCTGGAGAGAGTTTGCTGCACTGAAAGTAAAGGCGCTGAATAATTTTGCACGCCCAATTTTTCAGTTTTTGATTTGTTAAAAAAGTTTGAAATATCCAATAAATGTCGTTCCACTTCATGATTGTGTCCCACTTGTTGTTGATTCTTCACAAAAAAATACAGTTTTATATCTTTATGTTTGAAGCCTGAAATGTGGCAAAAGGTCGCAAAGTTCAAGGGGGCCGAATACTTTCGCAAGGCACTGTATATACTGAGGAGTTATATATACTGAGGAGATAGAACAGAGGACAGTTATATATACTGAGGAGATAGAACAGATGACAGTTCTACTATGGAGCCCGTTGAGCAGTCAGAGGGGTAAGTGCCTTGCTCAAAAGCACAATGGCAGGAGACGACAGCAACCCTCCAGGACCAGACAGACAGTAGTAGTGTATGAGACGTACCCTGCAGGTGAGTTTCCTGGCCATGTGGACCATCTCTCCCTGAGTGTCCATCACATCGTAGATGCTGCTCTCACTGGAGTTCTCTGACGAGTCATCTCCCCCCTCCAGCCGGTCCGGCACCGCCCCGCTGACACGCATCAGCTCTACGTGGAGCCTGCCGGCTACCTGTCACACACCAGGGGGAACAGACCCAGCACATCAACACACCTCACTACAGACCTAAACAGGTGCAGAGTACAGACAGAGAAGGGGGTACAGACCCAGCACATCAACACACCTCACTACAGACCTAAACAGGTGCAGAGTACAGACAGATTAACGCAAGTACAAAGAGTCCCCCAGAAGCCATTTCAATATCCTGGTAGAAGCATGTGGTCAGACACAGGAGCAATTAGGGTTGAGTGTCTTGCTCAACAGCACATTGACAGATTTTTCACCCTAGTCAGGTCGGTGATTCGAACCAGCGACCTTTCGGTTCCTTGCCCAACGCTCTTCACCATTAAGCCAGAGTTTCCCAAACTCAGTCCTGCCCTCCGGCACCACACAGCCTTTACAAATAACCAACTCATCATCCGACTATGAATGAGCTGTGTAGTGCTAGGGTAAAAACCAGAAGGTGTACCCAGTGGGGGCCCCAGGACCCAGTTTGGGAAACCCAACGCTATGCTACCTGCCGCCCAGCAAGGACCTGAAGTACTACCATGAAGTACTACCATGAAGTACTACCATGAAGTTGATAACAGCTCAACCCCAATGTATCACTACCATTGTTAATCATTACTAAACCTCCTTAAATGAGAGGTGTGTGTATGTATGTGTATAAATTCCGCTGTGTGTGTGTGTGTTGTTCTCTCACTTCTCCCTGCTAGCTGATGATAGGAACAGCGTACTGTGTGTGTGTGTGTTGTTCTCTCACTTCTCCCTGCTAGCTGATGATAGGAACAGCGTACTGTGTGTGTGTGTGTGTGTGTTGTTCTCTCACTTCTCCCTGCTAGCTGATGATAGGAACAGCGTACTGTGTGTGTGTGTGTTGTTCTCTCACTTCTCCCTGCTGGCTGATGATAGGAACAGCGTACTGTGTGTGTGTGTGTTGTTCTCTCACCTCTCCCTGCTGGCTGATGATAGGAACTGCGTACTGTGTAGGCGTGTGTTGTTCTCTCACCTCCCCCTGCTGGCTGATGATAGGAACAGCGTACTGTGTGTGTGTGTGTTGTTCTCTCACCTCCCCCTGCTGGCTGATGATAGGAACAGCGTACTGTGTAGGTGTGTGTTGTTCTCTCCCCCCCCCTGCTGGCTGATGATAGGAACAGCGTACTGTGTAGGTGTGTGTTGTTCTCTCACCTCCTCCTGCTGGCTGATGATAGGAACAGCGTACTGTGTGTGTGTGTGTGTGTTGTTCTCTCACCTCCTCCTGCTAGCTGATGATAGGAACAGCGTACTGTGTGTGTGTGTGTGTGTTGTTCTCTCACCTCCCCCTGCTGGCTGATGATAGGAACAGCGTACTGTGTAGGTGTGTGTTGTTCTCTCACCTCCCCCTGCTGGCTGATGATAGGAACAGCGTACTGTGTAGGTGTGTGTTGTTCTCTCACCTCCCCCTGCTAGCTGATGATAGGAACAGCGTACTGTGTAGGTGTGTGTTGTTCTCTCACCTCCCCCTGCTGGCTGATGATAGGAACAGCGTACTGTGTAGGTGTGTGTGTGTGTGTGTGTGTGTGTGTGTGTGTTGTTCTCTCACCTCCCCCTGCTAGCTGATGATAGGAACAGCGTACTGTGTGTGTGTGTGTGTGTGTGTGTGTGTGTTGTTCTCTCACCTCCCCCTGCTGGCTGATGATAGGAACAGCGTACTGTGTAGGTGTGTGTGT